>NW_026714409.1:0-50341 GCF_029784015.1 Lycium ferocissimum
TTGGATCAAGAATAGTAAAAAAAAAATATTTTACCTCTCTCTCTTTTAGTCCGAATTGTGGTGTTCTTAGCTTTTATTCATTCAATAAACACGTAATCATCAACATCAACATATTTATTCAAGGCATAACACATATATTCGTATATCCAAATAAACACCTAACCCACTATGTATTTTCCCCAAAAAAACCAACAAAGATTAAAGTTTAATATCCTATATCCACAAATTCAATTGATTCCCTAATTTCAAACAATTTTAATAAGTCTAATTTGTGTTTAAAGAAATCAAAAAATATAATTAAAATTTGTTTTAGTTATAGGTAACTGTTAAAGACAACGTGTAAGTAAAAAAACTGAAATTGTTGTTTTTTGTATAGCCTGCTTAATAAGGGAAGAAATTCTCAGTAAGTCCTCAATCATTTGTGAGGATATATTCAACTTAAAACTTCATTTTTCGATTTCATATTTTGCAAAGAATACATAACCCTTGAATATTTTTCTTGGAAACCTATTTATTCTTAATTACAAAAATGATCAGGTAACTAAAAAAGATTTTTTTTCTCACGAGCAAAATGCACAAAATGAAAAAGTTCTATTTCTTTAATCTTGAAATACTATAAAATTATTTTTAACTTTTTGGGGGAAAAAAAAATCAGTTTTCCCAAAATAAATCTAACTACTACGTTTTAATTATTCTATTTTTTCTTCATTTTGGGGATTTTTTTTCGTCCGGGACATAATCTTTACGGATATTTATTTTATGAAAAAAAAGTCTATAATTGTTAAAATAAATTATTTCCCCGTTGATAGTTTTGAAGAACTGAAAAAATTCACATGAGAAGTAAAACTAAAAAAAAATATGTTAATATAAAATTTAAAATATAGTCTTTCAACCAATTTCCACAAATTTTGAATTTTATTTTTTATGCCAATTCGTTATCAATTAAATTGGAATTTTGAAAAGTAATTCATTTTTTCAAAAATATTTTTTTCTTCATATTTTCTAAAAACATTTTTAACATAAATTTTTTCCAAAAATATCTTCTTGTTTATTTATAAAAATATTTAATTCAATAAAATTTATTCTTTTATATTTTTACTTCCATATTAGGTTTCCTTTTATTTTTATAACGTATAATGGATGTGCTTCTATATTTTATATTTCTGCACTAATTTATAATATAATAACTTTCTAATCAACTCACTTTTAAATTATAATTTTTTTTTTCTGTTGTGATCATTTTGTAATAAATTAATTTTATCTTTTTAAAAAAATCAAATTCTTTATAAATAATGAAAAAAATTTTCAAAAAATTTTTCTTACCTAAGAATTATCTACGAAGATAACCCACATGCTATTAATGACGGGATTCTATCCTTTAAAAAAACATGAGAGTTGCTGAATTGGACATATCATAAACTTAAATATATAACTTTTCATTGTCTATTCATAATTTATATATTTTCATTATTAAGCATATTTACTATTAAATAATAATTTTGATCTATATTTCCTTCATGAATAAATGCATGAAAAAAAAAGTTACCACTCTTTTTTAATCTTAAAATAAACGCAGGATAGAAACTTAACCATAAACTTTATTGTGATGGTAGATACTACACGACATATATGCAAGGATAAAAGTAAATAAATTATAGTCTATTTTAGCATATACCGAATAACAGAAGTTCTTCTAATTATCACACGCTAGGAGTACTCAATAATGATATAATACAAAGTTAAAACGGGAAAAGAAATTGTACCGTTGTATTGGAGAAAACTAACTTGCCTGTCGAAGAAAAATATTTAATGCGTGATCGACTCCTCCCTTGATTGCTTTATTATCTCCATTCTCCACAAAAACTTTAATTTAAAAAGTAGTTAAAAGATAAAGGAGAGGGAAAAAAATCAACGGAGGTAATCTTTTAACGTCACGAGAGTCATTTCTTAACATCACCAGAATCCGTTCCAATTCCTTATTGCCATATCCTCACCGGCCTCCTATTTACTATTATCACCAACTCCTTGGTTAACTTATTCCTAGAGGGCAGCCACACTCGTAGCTCAATCGACTCCCATCGTTACTACTAGCACGACCCTTTCAAAGCATATTCCAGACTTACATCTTACTCTCGTATTATTTCCAGAAAAAAATTTCGCAGTTTTTCTGACATTTCTTACTATTCCAAAACACCGCACGCGAAATACCACCGTGCCTCACGTAGCCATCATCACATATACATATCATATCGTATTGTATCGTATCATAGCCACACAGGGCTCTCAATATTCATAAAAGTCCGAAAATATTAGATTTACCACATATGCTCAACACGGCTACACGTGTCACACTTTCTTACTTACCTTGCTTTTCAGTTTTCAACTTTGCCTTTCAATCGTACGTCGATACCGTACTCGACATATATCTTTCATACCTCTGCTTACCTACGTGCTTTGTAACTTCCAATATCGTCAATTACCTTTCTTCTGCCGAAATCAAAGGTTGGTATCAGAAATCTCATTTCCTACGACTTGGCTCTATGGCACGATCTAAGAGATGAAAGAAGAGTAACCACTATATGCCTCGTAGCCTCTTGTTTATAAATGTGGCGGCTTCGCGCCATAAACGGGACTACCCGGACACGACTTTGCAGACAACCCTTAGGACGAACCGCTCTGATACCAATTTGTCACACCCTTAACCCGATAGAGTGTGATGGGCACCTGACCCTTACTTAGGGCCGAGCGAACCCTCTGACTATCGTAACATTCATATACATATTGGGCCCTTAACCAGATCATAACTACATAATGGAAAATTCTCGAAAAACGAACATGCTTTACACTTTTTTTTTAATCGAATAAAATCTGTAACATAGTTTAATATAATACAATGCGTAATAATAGTACATCGTCTTACATAGCCGCTTACATAACCGACATCTTATACCCACGACACTGTCTGCAAAGTCTCTAACACGGAACATGAAACCATATCATAATACTTTGACTTGGAAGCACTCCGGAGAAAATGGAGCTCGCCAATCCCGCTGGAACATCTTAACTAATATCTTGACTCACACGGGTGTACCGCACGCGCATGAAACGCGGCCCCGAAGAAAGGGGGTCGCATTTTAATATGTACCGGTATGCGAGCATGAAATACAAAAAACGAGATCATAACCGAAATAGGGGGTAGAGAAAGTGAATATAATGACCAGAATGTCAAAGTGCCTACGTCTGAAATACAAATCATACATACGAGGTACAGAAGACATATATAATAATCAGAATGCCCAAAATACTTAGCTTCCTTTGAAAAACCTTTTTGTTTCATATTTATGGAAAGTAGAACATATCATGATAGCTGACATTAACCGATGTGGGATTCGCCTAAACCATTGTGGGATTCGCCTAAACCAATGTGGGATTCGCCTAAACCAGTGCGGAATTTTGCCTCGCCAGGTTTGCCCGCACATTGGGTTTGCCCCACCATTGGGTTTGCCCCACCACCGCTCCGAAAACAAACAGATCATATTTACGAATACATATATATAACATATAACGTCTCCGCCCTCGTGTGAGGGACTCGGAAAATGTAATCCTTACATTGTCATATCATCACATTAAACAGAATTATCAGATTATCAAATTATCACATTAAGCAGAATCATCGTATTATCGTATCGTCAGATTATCACGTCATCAAATTATCATAGCATCAGATTATCATATCATCAGAACAGACTCATTATATTATCAGATTATCACATTATCAAGTCAACATGTCATCAGATCATCAGATTATCATATCATACCCTATGCGGTCCATAATGGACCTTGCGGACGGAACGTGGTCGCCCCTCTCCGCTCGGGGCGCCACAACTCATCATACTTCTGAAGTTTCATATCTCCGCATCTCCGTCACACATCACCACATCATATCATATAACCACGGTGCCAAGAAGGGGCTCGGCGTCGGACACATCATAACACCATAATATCGAAGCTCATCATACTTCGGTAACATATCATATCATATTAGGCGCTCATCATACTTCGGAAGCTCATCATACTTCGGATTGTGCGCACGATAGTAACCGGCCCGGACTCGGCGCGAAGGAAGTAACAATAATATGCACGAGCGAAATTGGGATCTATATGCATTCACAACATTTGTACGGACTTAAATGAGAATAATCAAACAAATTATCGTTTACAAGCCAATAGCATTAGTCATATCAAATCTCTTCGGGATATTATTCGGAAACATATCAACTAAAACTTTATTAATCATAGTTACGTACCAAAATCATATACATACGATTTCTCATTTCAGACTTAACAGATAAGTGAGTAATCATATTCGGAAGTTAGGTTGTTAACCGTGCTAAGTTCTTTTAACAAGTTGCTAGAACTATACAAAGGAACGTCTTGCGGGCCCACGACAAGTATTCAACCGATCCGGCCCGCCCCGTGGAAGTTAAGATCATCATACGCTACCGAACCTCCTACGGACATATCGAAGCGATCCGAGCCTTCCTATGGAAGTTACGGACGTTCGTAGTTACCGACCCTTTTTCGAACATAATCTTTCATGCACATTCATATTGATCACACAAAGGGCATAAGAATCGTAATTTGGCTACATTATGAATACGGATATCAAGAAGCAAATAAGAATCATAGACATGCTCGGATCGTAGGAGTAGAATTACCTCGGGGATCATATAATAGCTTAATTTAACTAAGACATGCCAAAGAAACAAAGGTGAGCTTTACATACCTTGGCCGCCCTCTAAGCTAATCCAAACTTACGCCTCGGCTTCTCACGATCCACGATAATGTCATTAGACATCCGACATTAGCCATAGACATTGAAGAGCCCAATTCCAAGCCATCACTTTATCTACAAAAATTTCGGCAGCATCTCCCCTATAAATCCAACGACCCCGAGATTTCCACTCGGCCAAATCAACAACAACCAAACCAACAACCATCCGAAGAATGTCCATAAGTGATTCAAAACGCATTCAACCATTAATAATTCCTTTCTACGCAATTCGACAACATTTCATTTATACTCAAATAAACTATATACAATCAAGCCAACTTCATTGATCATACGTTCAAGTATTAATCCGAGGCCATTCAAACACGATTTAAGAACATTCTAAGCAATTCGCACAATATTCCAAAACAGCCTGTCCAATACACCATGCACCCGAAACCTTCCAACTTCATTAGGAACATTCATAACACATTTTCTTCTTCCAAATTCATAAACTATATCGACACACCACACATTAACAACATTATCCTCACAAATTCAAGAAACCATAATAAGATCACATTAACTTCAAATCAGCCCACACGGTTTTTAACTTCAACTTGGATCATTACCCTTCATTTTACGTCATAAAATTCATAACGACGACAACCAAAATACTAGATAACATTAATTCATTTCCTACATACCAAGCAGCCCCTACACGGCCATTCCTCCACATACATCATTCCATGAGTTTCATTCATTTTCTACACATTACAACAACACACAAACATGTTGAATACAACTAATTCATCACTCCAACACAACTCTACATGCACACGGCCAAACACACACCACACGGCTACAACTTCAACAAACATAATTCCATGGTTTCCTTCATTTCTACATATCACAACATGTACCAATCATCCATAAACACATAAAGAAGATTAACCCTCACCTTTTCTCTTCAACTTTTCCTCTCGGCTAGGCTTGCCAACCTGCACAAACCGACGTTTTTCTTGCTCCAACAACCCTTCCACGTTGACGAGGACCTTCCAATTGGTATGAAAGCTTGAAGAAAACAATCTTCATGATCACCTTTATGGGGCTGGTTCGGCCAGCCCCTCTTAGCCGTTTGCTCTTCTTTTTTTTTTCTCCATCTTTCTTCATGTTTCTTGAAATTTCCAAAGTGGAAAAGATGAATTTGGTCTTGCTTGGTTATAACTTATACATATATATATATATATATATATATATATATATATATATATAAATATAAGTAGCACATGCCGGTCATGTGCCCTTTATTTTCCTCCAATTTTTTCAAATTTTCTAGAATTTTCTTAACCATAAAAGATGAATTTGTGGGCTTACTTAGTCATTCCATGCATGTGTATATATATATCTCTACAAATAGGTAATGTACATATGTGCCATCTCATGGCATGAAAATATTGGCCAACCATGGGTGGTGCCCACTTTCCACTATACATGGCCACTTTGGATTTTCATGGCTATTTCATGAAATAATCTTTCCAAATCTTAGCCCCTAATTTTCCTTATTCCAAATTTACCCTTAAATGCTCCATATTAACAAAAAAATGATCATGCAACTTATACATTCAAAAAAAATTGTAACCTTGTCCTTAACTTCCCGCCATCAACTCGGAATATCCAAATGTACAAAATGCGAGGTATAACAATCTCATCTATGAAGTTGTGCGGGTCCTCGACAGGTTTTTACCCAAAGAATTCTGGAGGGTCTAAGTTGATGAAATCATGAACTCTGGCGCTGACAGCTCTATCACCATGACCCGTACACTGCCGCTAACTGGGTCAGCAATGGAATGGCCTTCCTCAACTTCTGGCCTGAGGCATCCAGTGGAGGAACTGAGGGTCCTGGAGCAAGAACTGAGGATTCTCTACGCTCCTCTGGAGCAAGCTGAGTGTGATAGGACCGAGATGGAACCTCATTCTAAGACTCACCCTCCTCCACATCTGTAGGCAGTACCCATTCAGTCCTCCTGCTTGGCGCTGACTTGCCCTTCTGGGCCGCTGTAGCTTTTCTCTTCACATGCATTGCTGAAATCATAACACACGGTCAGCAAAAGGATAGTCCTTACAACATGGCTCTATCTCACGATCTAATATAAGAAAGAAAGGTCAATCATTCCTAAATACCTCGCAGCCTTCTGTTTATAAGTGTGGTGCGCTTCACACCCATAAATAAGACTCTACTTGACACGGCTCGTAGACATACCCTAGGACGAACTACTCTAATACTACTTTTGTCACGACCCAACCGAAGGGCCATGAAGGGTACCCGGAGCTAACCTATCGAGCACCTCTTAACATACTTCTCATAATCGTATCTAGGTGGACCGCGAAAGATAACTCATGAATATGATAATTTGTAAGGGCATGAGTCCACAATTTAAATGCACAACTATATAATCATCTTCAACAATACTCATATCCGCAAGTCGACAAGGCTGCCAAAAATGATATACAAAATATGAACCGATGAGGTTACAAAACATCTAACTATATACATCTGTCTACGAGCCTCTACATGGAGTGTATAAAATAATAAGGACGGGACAGGACCCCGCCACGCCCATATATACACAAAAGAATAGTACCAGCTGAACTGTAGCTCTAGAGCAAATGGAGCACTCCTGTACAATCACCGATGAAGCAGCCTAGGGGTCTGGTCCGCCTCCCTGTCTACCTGCAGGCGTGAACGCCACGTCCACAAACAAAAGAAAGTCAGTACGAATAATGTACTGATTATGTAAGGCATGAATAACAACATAATAAAGATAGAGATATAACCTGTATATTTGATTGCCTCTTAAGGCGGATGTCATGCATGCTTAGCCTTTTTTTTTTTTGAAAAAAAAAACACACATTTTCATACATACATATAATAATATAAGTGTTAGTGTTGCAGAACGTGCAGCCCGATCGCCCGATCGATATATCATATCATCCCGTGTCCGGGGTAACATCATAATGTACCCACTGCAGTGGTGTGCACATCTACGTGTCGTACCCGGCCAACTATAGCATGGCTCGGTGTGAGAAAATTGCTATATATATATATATATAAAACATGCATGAGAGCCCAAATAAAACGTTACAACTCTATCAGAGTGACGTAAGGTTGGTAGACCTCCGATTTCCATTATGAAATCATCACCATCCCTATATCTCACCTTAAAGGAACAACAATCATAAGATGAGATCAACAACAATGCATGAGATAAATAATCATGTAACAAGTTCAATAATATCATGAGAACATTAAGAACTATAAACTTTGATATCTCTAGAAATGGAATCATCATCATGGAGGACATTTATCAACAACATCATAAGAACCTTGAGAATCATAAACTTCTAGCATTTTTAGGAATTAGGACATTATGGATATCATGTGCAGGTTCACAACAAAAGAATCATGCCTTAAGAAAGAAAGAGTTAGCCTTAACATACCTTTTCGTATCCTTAACTACTTATGTTCTCCTCCCGAGCTCGCAAATCTTCATTCAAGAGGATTCGTACTTGAGTTAAGTCTGGAAAACACTCTTAAGTTCAAACTAGAGTAATTAGTAAGCTAGTGGAATTTGATCAGCACATCCTCTATATTGTCTACTTCCACCAATTTCCAAAACAATTCCCAAATAACCATAACAACATCAAAAATACCATAACCAAAAGTTTTTCTTCAAACTAAACTTAAATTAGTCAAAAATCCCTTTTCAAATTCACATCATAGTCATCAACTTCAATTCAATACTTTGTGACTTCTCCACTGTGATTATTTTCCTTCCCGAGAGTTGCTAAACCTTTAAACCAACTTAATCATGTTGATAAGATGAAGAACATACCTTATAATAGAATAAATTCACCTCACTCAAGTTCTTCTAGGACCAAGTTCATCACAACATTGAGTAGAAACAAGGATAATCATCTTCCATGGATTATCTTGGCCTTTTCATGTTTGATCTTCTCTTTTAATGGTGTGGAGGATTTTGGATTGTTAGAGAACCTTCAAGAACTCTCTAATAATGTGGGGAGATAAGTGTGGGAGGTGGATATGAAAAATGGGATCTTTGTGACATTAGAAAGGGTTGAAAACCGCCTCACAGCTCCGTGTTGCGGGGGGTATGCGGCACCACAAACTTGATATGCGGCCGCATACTCCCTCCACAACATGGGGGTGAACTTGGGCAGTAAGCCCAGAAAAAATGGAAAGTTTGTGGCCAGTGTGCTGCACAGCAAACTTAGTTTGCGGCCACATACTGGTCCACAAACAGCAAATTGACGAAAATAAGTTCGACGAAAATTTGAGGAATGCGGGACGGATTTTAGTCAACTTTGGAGGCGCATATCTCATAGTATATATGGAGTTTTAAGGTGTTTCAAAATTCTAAAATGAAGTTCGTCGAGTCTAGTCTATAATGCAATAAACCGTTCATTGATAGGACATCGGAGTAGAGAATTATAGACGTTACAAACGGAATCGTCGATGCGAAACAACATTTCAGGTAACGCTACGATTTTGCTACGGTACCGCCACGATCGTAGCTACGTTGAACCGACGTTAGCGAGTTTTCTTTAAAAGGGACAAAAACCTCATTTTTCAGCACAAACATGTCCAAAAATTTCCAGAAAATTCAGCAACAAAAGGGAGCAACCATACCTCACAAAAATGAGAATTTTGAGTGAAATTTCAAGTAACGAAGTATCAATCGAAGTCCGGGCAATCCATAGTCGCGAATATAATTTCGTTTAGTGTTGGAGTGGCTTGGGGACAAGAAAGTGATGAAGATTTAGCTACCTTCATAAAAACAAGGTATGAGTCATCAAATCTCTTTCTTTATTAAGTTGGATTAAGGAATAATTGCAAGAATAGAGTTATAGTTTGTTGTGTTGATGTTGTTGAATTATGGATTAGGGAGATGTTTTAGGTGGATTAAATGGATGGAATTAGCTAAGTTATGATGCATACTAATTGTTGATATTGTTGTTGATGTTGTTGACAAGTTGTTGTTCTTGAATTTGGGAGAATAAAGTGCATAAAAATATTGTATACAAAGCGTATACGGGCTGTTTTGTGCCGATATTCGGGGGCATTTTTTACATGATTTTCGTGGCTGTTTTGTGACAATATTTTGGGGCTATTTTATGTAATTTTCGTGGCTAGTTGTGACGATATTTTGTAGCTGTTTAGTATGATATTTGTGGTTGTTTTGCGATGATATTTTGAGTCTTGTTTGGGGGTTGTTATAGGCATTTTGTAAGCTAGAAAATCGTGGGATTGGGTTGTAGTTGTTGCTTGTTGTTATACTATGGATATACGGAAATAAGGAGTGTATACAAGTATTGGCATCCGAATGTATATTGGGCTATTTTGGAAGTAATTTAAGGATGGATTTAATTCTAGTTTGATATGAAATTGTTGGAATTATTGTTGTTGGTATTTTGATTGATGTTTGGCTAAATTGGAATTTAGGATTATTAAGTTGCGGGGGAAATCTTTGCCCAATTTTTGTCAAATTTCATTCGTACTTGGATTGGTTACAAGTGATGTGGATAATCTAGCTGTGGCCTATGTTATCTTAATTTTAGACCTACGAGCTCGAGAAGTAGACGTTGGACATTTAGATAGAGTTCAAGGTATGTAAAGCTCAACCCTTCCTTCTTTTGGCATGCCTTAATTACAAATAGGATATGACACGAGTCTCGAGAAAATTCTATTCTCGCAATCCGAGCATGCCTATGATTCTTATTTGTTTCTTGGTAGTCGTATGTTTGATGTGATGAAATATTGGCCCTTATGTCTTTGGAATAATTGATTTCCAAATGTTGTATAAAAAGTTTTTTTTTTTAAAGAGTTCGTAACTACGAACGCCGTAACTTTACGGAAGGCTCGGATTGCCTCGATATGTTCGTAGGAGATTCTATGGCGTATGATGAGTATGTTTTCCATAGGCGGGCCCGGCTCTGGTCGATGCCCGTCACCAGGTCCCGCGACTTTTCGTTATGTAATTCGATGACTTTTGAAAGCACGGAGTATGACTATTATTAGACCCCGAGTATGATCATATACTTATGTTGAGTTTGAAATGATGATTCTTATACTTATGATTCCGATACATATCTACTATTTCCAAAGTTCTATTTGATATGTTCGAGAGTGGCATTCGGGAAAACTTGGTTGACTATTTTTCGATTTTAAATGATAATTCGTTTTGACTATTCGATGAAGTTTTTGGAAAGTGATTTAAACGTGCATATAGCCTCTCACGACTCGATCGTGCGTATGGTTGTTATATCTTTCGCCGGTAGTCCGGGCCGGTTACGTTATCGTGCGCACTATGTTATATTCGGTGTTATCTTGTGTTACGGCTCACAGCTCCTTTATCAGGGCGGGTTCCGTTTATATTGGTGTTATGCTGTGTTATGGCGTTATGATGTGTTATGATGTGTGATATGTCGGGTTACGGAGATTTGAAACCTTATGGTGTTATGTTGTGTTATGGCGCCAACGACGGGAGGGCGACCATCTTCTAAGAGCCCCATGCATGACTTATGTTTTTATGAGTAAGCATTTTGAATATTCTGGATCTTACATTTACTTTCCGTGCTACGGTTTGATTATGACCTTGCTTACTATATTCCATGCTTTGCGTACTCGGTACATATTCGACCCCCGCTCTTCGGGGCCGCGTTTCATGCCGCGCGGTACGGGTACATATTTGGATGATCCTGCCTTAGGATCCCGGTTCGGTACATCTTGGAGCGCTCCCTTGTTCCGAGCCTATACTTTGGTTCGCATTCTCGTTATGTACATATGCGTATGTTTATTTCGGGGTACGGCGGGGCCTGTTCGTCATATGATTTGGTTATGATTCTTAGAGGTACGTAGACATATATGTGTGGGTATGGGGAAGTCACTCTTAGCCATGTCTCGCGTGGTTTGTGTTTGGACGTCCCCCCGTATTCGATAGCCTTCGGCTTACATGTGATATCATTTGCCGAAAAGATTTGACTACGATGTGTATGTATGTGTTTGTGACAACGTTGGGGCGACGTATCACTATTCTGTATGTATAAGATCTGATTATGCCAGCTATGGTCTGATGTCTGACTTTTGCCTATGTCCAATCTATTTGTATGCTGATTATAGTTAGCAGGTGCGTCTGGGTGCCCAGCTCGGGCACTAGTCACGGCCTACGGGGTTGGGTCGTGACAAAGGGCTTCATATCCACTTTAGGATTGCGTTAGCTTACTTATAATGGAAACGTCACGAAATTTTCCAAGGTGTAACAGTTTATTAATGATTTCTTCCATTCATTTATGATTTTAATCAAGATTCCTAAGTAGTAAATTGAGGGTTTCCATGGAAATGGGTTTTGATGGGATTTGTGAAATTGAAAGATCAATTGGGGTTAGAACTTGATGATTTTTAAGATATGGACTATCTAGGGTATGGGTAAGATAATTTTATGCTTAATTACCAGTTTTACCCTTGTGGGGCCAAGGTTACCTTTTAGAGTTCGTTTTTGGGATACGGACTAACGTATAACAATATGGGTATGGTTGGATTCATGTGACCTCATATAATATTATTTTGACTATGTTGAACTCAATTTTCCAATAAATTATCGTTTTGACCTTCGGGGTTTGGGACGGGGTTTTAGTTTGATTTCTTGAACCCCAATATCCTATATGACTTTATGGGTATCGTTAGACTCGTTTTCTCATGTAGATATCATATTTAAATAGATTTGGCTCGTTCGGAAGCTCAAAGAAAAGGGAAGGCTATAGAGCGACTCTTTGGTATGGATTCAGGCAAGTTGAGACTTAGTAGACCCTTTATGTAGTGCATGTGTTGGTTAATGCAATCAAGGGGCGTAATGGGGTATTAAGGGTGCCACACTCGTGAGGTGACGAGCACTTGTACAGGTATCAGTGTATCTGTATGGGTAACTGAAACATGAACCAATATGAATTGTGATGGAGATTATGTGTTTAGCTTTCGGGCCATGAGGAATGGTGGATAAATCCATTTAGGTTGGTATGATCGTTGTTTATTATGGCTACGCTGGCCAATAGTGTTTGAATAATTATAAATAATGACTTGATTTGCATTCAACACTCCACATTTGGTCTATACTATGAAAAAGACATAAATATACTTGAAATTGACTAGTTATAATGCATTTTAATGGTGTACGCATATACATTCGTACTTTTATGTTATTATTAGCATTTTATGGATGAATATAAAAGATAGGGGCCTGTGAGGCCGAATATTGGATATGGTTCATTGATGGAGTGATGAAGATGATATTATAGCCAAATGGCTAAGACCTGATGTGATCTGAGAGACCTGGTATTACGGGTTGGTATATGGACCTCATGAGTCACCCGTGGGTCACGTGACACCTACTGCAGGAGCATGTGTATACTGGTGCATATGGCCATTCAATCGCTTACCATTCACCTACATAGCATGCACTATTTACATCTTATACTACTTATGCTTGTCTGGCTTGATTTCATGCTATATGTGCGTTAGAGGATATAAAGATGGGATCTTTGTGATCATACTTGACATAATTGATATAAAAACATGGGATATATACACTTACTCTTTACTTATAACGATGAAACGGTTGAACTTTCACGGTTATTCTAAAAAGAAATGGACTTGTTGATCCGATTATAATGTGAGACTCTTATCTTCTTATTATATACTTATAAACTGTGAATTTGAGACTAACTAAGAAAGAAGAGGAATATCAGAAGTACCAACCCTCATCATCACTATAGTTTAGGGTCGGACAACGATGTTCTTTGGGTACAAGTGCTTCCCATTCTCACTCTGCACTTGCTAAACCTTTTATGTGCAGGTACAGATCCGGGTACAACTTGAGGTATGTAGTTCTTATTGGAGTGCTTTCATGGAGTTTAGGGTGACCCTATAATGGTTCCACAGTGTCAGACTCCTACGTATCTTTATTTCATGTCTTTATTTACTTCATACAATATTTTGCTTTATTCAGCTTTGTATTCAGATTAGTGGCTCTATACTTGTGACTTCCAGGTTTTGGGGAGTGATTTCGGACTTAGACATATTTCATATCTGTGTATTACTAAGACTTAAGTAACTTGGTTTGTTTGACTCTATTTCTGTATTTACTTATGTTATCTTGACTTGTATGTATTCAGTTTTTCACCCAAGGGTTGGGTTGGAAGCCCTCATGGTACAAATGGGTTTTAGGTCGAGACACAAATGCATATATCTATGCAGTTTTATTTCCTCTACAAAATCATGTTACGATCCAAAATGTAACGACCCGTTAGGTCATTTTGGTTGCTTTCTTGCTTTTCCCCTTGTGAACCCGCCCCTTTGCTTGTTTTGGAAATTTGCTAAGTTAAGTAATCTTTAAGTGTCTGGTTGACTTTAGACCTCTTCCTGGTTAATTGCGTCTTTTGGGATTTCTGTTGGTTCCATTAGCTTTGGGACGTCAAAATAGGTTGTTTGAGTGTTTGGTTCAGTCCCCGAGGGTCTTGGGGGCATTTTGGTCATTTTGTTAGAAAGTTGATTTTTGCCCGTTCGGGGTTGGCTTGGTCAAAGAGACCTCTTTTGGAAATTTCGATGCATGAGTTAATTCATAACACGTTTTTACATATGTCTGCATATTTGATTTGTCTCGGGGAGGTTCCGAGAGAGTCTCGGGATTTTGGGTGAGGATAGTCAAAAAACTAGATTTTTTTTGTTCTGGTGTTTGCGCAAGTGTGAACGGGGTCCCACCCCTGCGGACGCGATCCGGCAAAAGGAGGCCTACAGGAGCGAAGGATTCTTTGGGTTGGCCTTGGTCGCCCCTGCGAAGGATTTCCCGCAGATGCGGTTGCGTAGCTGCGAGATAAGCTTCGCCGCTGCGAGCTTGAGATATTTTATGAGAATGCGCCATGGCGAGGTCTTTTCCGCCGGTGCATGTTCACCGATGCGTGTGCGCTAGTGCACAAATCACTGAACAAAATGTGGTTTTTAGTATCTTCTTCCTTCAGACTTCCATTCGAAAACCCCAAAGTTTGAGATCATCTTTTTAGGAGAATTGAAGGCAATTCGAGGAAGAATCACTGGGTAAGTCTCCTAACTTGGTTTTATGATTATTTTCGTGATTTAGACCCATAACCCATGCTTAGAATGTTGATTTTAAGAGATAAATTTGAAGGGTTTTGGAACCCAACTTAAGAATTGGGGGTTTTAGATATTGAGCATGAATTAGTGATTATTATTGGATGATTTTCAGCTTATGGGTTATTTTAAGAATGAGGATCATGATTCTAGGTTCAATTTACTATTTTGCCCTTTTGGGTTGGGAATTCTAAATTTAGGGCTAAATTTGGGGGTTTTGGATTATGTAGCTACATAGGTGTTGTTGGATTCGTGTTCTAACGAATAATCCATATTTGACTAGCCTTCATTCTTTTGGAGACTATTCGGAGTGGCAAGAGGGCATCGTGATTAGAGATTCAGCATTCTAGGCATTGTCACGACCCAAAATCAGGTCCGTATGGGCACCTACTTATTCCCACCTAGTAGGTGAACACTTCCCTTACCAATAATCACATTTAAGGAACAAATTTAAATAAATTCATCAACAAACCATTTTTATTCATAAACGTAAAAGTGTAGACAAGACTTTACAATGTTTCCCCAAAATCTGGTCTAGACTAGTACAAGAGCTTCTAAGACATGACTAGAGCTAGAGAGAAATACAATGAAACAATACAATGGGACAACCCTTTTGGAGTGAGATAACAGAGTCTTCAAGACGGTCCTGACCAATCCGCGGGCTAGGATTTCACGAACTCAACTTGAAGCAGATCTACACCCCAAAAAGGGTGTAGCAAGTGTAGTATCAATACAACTCTCGTTATGGTAGGCAGCAAGTTAGACAATAAGCGACTAAACAAAGTAGAAAAAGGAAAAGAGAACTCCACTATCACCAACTCATGAGAAACAACTAGCTAGGTCAATCCCAACACCATTCCAATCCACCTATACTCACAAGGAAGCAACTACCCAAACTAACCATGGTAGGACAAGTTCCAACATGATTGGGCCCACACCAAGAGTAAGCCTCGCCCGTCATCTAGAGTACGCTGACACTACTTCACCCTAAGCTTTCGTAATCCAACACTAAGTCGACTATTAGCATTAAGGCATAAAATATAGAACTCAAGCCCCCAAATGCCTACCACTAGTGCCTCTAGAACAACTGTAGCTATACCGCCACACTCAATCAATCAATTACACTAAGTCAGGATAAGGTCAAGGTCACAGTTCCCACACCACCCCATAGTACAAAACTAAGTCGAATTCCTAAGTCCGGCCTACCTTCCCAGAACCACTAATAAGCCAGAGCATGTTACACCCCAGAAAATTTGCGCTACCTAGACTATAGACAGCTTAGTGTGAGCCCGAACAAGAGTAAAATTATGCAGGGATTAAGGAGGAAGGTTATATTATAAGAGTGTAAATATATATATATATATATATATATATATATATATATATATATATATATATATTTATGATATGTGGAGACCATATGGGGGTGAATCGTGGGTTCCATGTCACTTGACGAGAAGCTCTCGTTGCTTTGCCAAGCTAAGTGGGGCCCACGGAGTTTTATAAAGGAAATATGAAGAGAGATATGAGTAGTACATGAAAAGTTGATCTAGTCCTAAGAAGGACCCTTAAGCCAAATATGGGCACGGCCCCCCTCCAAAGAGATGATTTAAAGAAACATTTTCGGATTATCTGACTTGGAGGGGCCAAAATGATATTATAAGTTTGGAATCTAGAAAAATGCCAAGAGTTGTATATAATTGAATTATATTTTCAACCATAGGTCGTGGGCCCTCACATGAAATTGGGAGCAAGAGTTATGATTTTTTACTGAACGAACGCAGTCAGAAAATTTTGGCCTGCGCGTACGCACCCAAAGGGGGCGCGATCGCGCTGAAAGATTTTTATGTGGTCCAGGCAGAACCTGGACCGTTATAAAAAGGGGGTTATCCCCCATTTTCTCAGCCAAACACCCCAAAAAACCCTCAAAATCTCTGGAAACTTTCCCACACCCACTTGTAAGACAAAACCAGATATAATTCCTAAATCCCGGTCCAGACGACGTATAGTTGCAACTACAAAATTGTGTATTGCGGCGTTGTGGCTTAAACTCAAGGTGGAGGAGTGAATATATAACAATATTACCAAGAGAAAGGTATGAATCTTTTTCTATTTATGTTAATACCGGCTTATTTACGAAGATAGCGTGGTTAAATAATTGTATAGCGGGTTGGTTAGTTATGGAAGTTGGAAAATAGCGTGTGGGCTGTTCTATGGAATACGTTGGAGTTGGAGATGATGCTATTGAAGTTGATAGTATTGTTGTTGTTTTTGGTTACTGGATTTTGATTTCGGTCTAGGTATATAAACAGGGGAGATGGTGCCCGAATTTTGGCAGATTCTAAAGGAGTTTGGTTTAAGGACTTGAGATAGGTATATGACGATAGGTCTAACAAGATATAATTTTCTCTTGAATGTAGATTGCAAGTTCCCGAGAACCAAGCGTCAATTCGTAAGAGATCAATCAGGTATGTTAAGGCTCGTCCCTTTCTTTCAAAGGCATGATTCCTATGTTTTGATTCCATACATGACATCTATAATATTTTTACTCCTAGAAATGCCGGAAGTTTATAGTTTCTGAAAAATCTTACAATGACTCCAATCCTAGAGATTTTCAAGCCTAAGGTTCTAGATGATTTCATGACGTGTCTGAGTGTGCTATATAATATATGGCCTCAGCTTACGTCTGAGCGTGCTTTATAACATATGGCCTAAGCTTATGTCTGAGCGTGCTATATAACATATGGCCTCGGCTTATGTCGAGCGTGATATATAACATATGGCCTCGGCTATGTTATGGATCATTCCAAAGCGAGGCAGTGATGGGATGATTATGGCGATGGATGAAGATCTTATTATCCAAACGGATGCAGCAAATAAACGGATTCCGAAGACTCTATTCCTAGATAGTGTAGGGATATTCGTATCCTTGACCTCTTAAGTCCCGAAGGGGCATCCATAAGTTGTACATTTTTATAATGATGTCTAAATCCCGAAGGGGACATTCATAAGATTTTCTCTCTCCTATGCATTTTACATTTAAATTTTGGAGTCTCGAAGGAGACAAATGAAAAGGGGAAGAAGTTCCTACTTTTAAGAAAAGGGGAAAAAGTTCCCGTTTTGCGTTAAAGTTGCTCCGAAGGGAGTCTTTTGATGGTTTCCAAAGATTTTCATGCATTTGCATATTTACATACATTCACGAAATAATTTCATGGGGAAAAAGGAAAAAAGGCGTTATATACGCAAACCACCCGATCGCCTAGTATACGATGATTATGATGCCGAAGGTGCCGCCCGGCGGGCCATTATGCTATTATGCCCGAAAGGGCTGCGAGCAGGGTGAAGGCATGCATTATATTTATGTGTGTATATATATATACATAGTCATGCTGCATCAAATGTTCATATGCACATATATGTTTATCAGAGTGGGTTACAGGTACAAATTGAGTCTATTACTCTTCTATCCTCCAAGCCGAGATATATTGTTTCAATTCTGCCTTTCATCACCGATGTACATCGTTGTTCATCGACCCCTTTTTCTCGAGGGTCGCGTTTCATTCCCGCAGTACAGACGAACGGTTGGTGATCCTCCGGCCAGATTTGCTACTCGCTGCTTGGAGAGCTCCATTGTTCTGAGCTTGAGTCATTTGGTACGTATCCCTTTGGTATAGGCTTTGTTATACTCTTAGAGGTTTGTGGACATGTGGGTTGTGTATTTATGTTTTGGTCGCCTATATCGATGTAGTTCATTTTGGATATTCCTCAGTAGTTCAGTGGCACTTTGCTCGGCTTGCGATTTTGTTATGTTTGGTTAATCGTGACTCCTCGGATATTTGTGTTCATTATGATATATGACATTATGACTCTACAGCATGTTTTTACATATTTCCACATTATTCTTAGTATCAGCCTGATTATATCTAACAGGTTCGTATACGAGTGTCCAACTCGGGCACTAGTCGTGGCCCATCGGTTTGGGTCGTGACAGAGTAATCGCCCAAAACCAATTATAGTCCCTCACATACAACACAGTAACAAATACTAAACTCTTACCTCTGATCCCTCATAAGTCTGAAACACAATATCAAGAACCACTATCAAGTACACGTATCAACAGAGATCAACCAATAAATCCAGAATAGTGTCGTAAGTAAATATAAGATGAATGCAATGCAAATGCAATGATACACACATGCTTGTGCAGAATATCTCATCGCCTCGACAGTCATGACCCATGGGGGACCACTAAGACCATGTACCTGCTGCGGAACACACAACCTAATCCATTAGTCAGTGTTGCAGAACGTGAAACCCGATCACAGTTAGTGTTGCGGTACGTGCAACCCAATCCAAGTAAGCGTTACGACGTGCAACGCGATCCTAAAATATGTATGAGTGAATGAATGCATGATAACAATGACAACATGGATAAAGGAATGAATGCTCATGCCACACATGGACACCTATCACAACAAAAATCACAATATCAATATCATAACTTTACTCTCCATCCAACTAATCTTCCATAGTACATAGAATCCTCCATTTCCTATAGTAATCACTAAACATGATTCCTAGGGTACTAACAAGCCACAAGCCCGAACACGTAAATTCACAATACCACATAAAACACAACAAGGCGACAAGCCATACTCAACAGTACCAGCCTAAAAATTTCGTCCTAACTTCATACCCGAAGGTGCACATGATGTCTCCACAAATCACTGATTTCAACTACAATCCTATGTAAAGTTACCGATCTAGAATAATTATCCCAGCTCCTTATTCGTCGACCCAGGCATGCTTTCTCCATCACTTTCTATTTGCATAATTATGAATTACTAATCGGAGTCTATCAAGTAAATCGTAACCTACCTTGAGGCCGAGCAGGTGCCGCGAACATCCTGCTGATCTTCAACTTTGCATTTTTGAACCGTGACTTACAACGGAGAGTCTTGAAATATCAAAGAATCCCAAAGAACAAGAGTCAATATTCTAGGAATTTATTCAAGCTTTGGGTTTTGCAAGGGTAAGATTGGAATTTATTCACAACTATATCTTCTAGGCTTTCATGAACTAATAATCCGGGTTTTATTGTTAACTACGTCACCTAAGTCATAAATCATAACCCTTTCCTTAGGAAATCCTAATTTCCATGACTAAGTTGAAACCCATTTACAAAACTAGAGGAAAATTTAGAAACTTGAGGTGGGTCAATCCTCCTAATTTAAGAACTTAAAGGATTCTCCCAAGAATGTCCAGATTTTAAGCTTAGAGATTCCATTTTGTCATCTTAGACTTGAAAAGTTACGAACCTCTATTTTTATTATCTTGGAAGATGAACAGTTAGTGAAATGGAACATTAAAATTGAAGAGAGACGTAGTAAATGAGATAGATGGGTTACCTTCTCCAAGAAACCATTAGATTTTTTCTCCAAATAACCCAGGTGGCGGCTGAGATTTAGGGTTTTGAGAAAAATAGGGTCAAATCCCGAAATAGGGTTTAAATACTAGGAGGATTCTGCGTTATCTATCGTGGCGGGTTACATGTCCACTGCAGCGGTAACGCTATGGCGGAGCAAGAGGCCGCTGTGGCGGTCCTATGCAGAAGTAGACTCCTCGCTATAGAGGTTTGGAAGGTAGCCGTGGTGGTAGCGCCAGGGCTGTCCTTTAGCCGCTATGGCGCCTTACTGGGCCCCCGTGGCCCTTTACGATTTTAAATCTGGAAAGTGCGTTACTGGGCCTCAGTGGCCTTTTACGATTTTAAATCTTTCTAACATGGTTTCGGGTTGATGTAATAGGAAAATTTTCCCGCATGACTAAGTTGCACTGATCAAAAGATGTTTTGGGATGTGAAACTCGAGCAAATCACGGTAATGGCCAAACGGGGAGTTACAGGCATGTTGAGACCTTGAACTCTTTCTTGAATGTGTATGTTGGCTAAAATGAACCTAATAAGAGGGAATTGGGGTGAATTAAGGGGGTTGCGATACTTGTGAGGTGACGAGCACTAGTATTGGATACCGATCATCATGTTATGGGTATTTGCGCAATTTCAATTGTATAGTTGGTCTGAATGCCATGCTTTGGGCACTAGCTGATAAATAGTACGATCCTTTGGATCTCTGATTGGGGTTTAATGCCCGTAGTTATATCTCTTATTATTATTATTAATTGCCTATCTTGTATGTTCATATGCATATCACTCATACATATATCCTCGTTTAAATGAAAAAGAAGTAAAAAAGTGAAGCCTTTATGGTGTTATGAACATAAGAATTGATTTCATGCTTTTATACTTGCACATGACTTGATTTATGCCATATTCATGCTTTTCATGTATCTATGCATACGATTTGAGAATATGATTGTGAGTCTGATGGGATCTTGTTCCGGATGAGTCATGATGTTTTGGCATATTCTATTGGTACTTGAGCCCAGTTGGCTAACAGATAGGTTATTGAGATGTGATGTGATTGAGGCCGTGATCCGAGAAAATTACCGGAGCGGTGATATATAGGCCTCATGAGTCCCCCCATGAGTCACGATTCGTTAATACTCGAACGTGTGTATATCGGGAAGTGGAAACAAAGGCCTTGCATTACATTTGCATATCATACATCCATTCTCTATATTGTTGTTGTGACTATTGGTATTCCTTTTGAGTTATCTTGAAAATCTATATGTTATGTAGGTTTAGCTGTTATTATGATTGTCTTGTATTTTGACTAATCGCGGACAAGTGTAGTTATGATATCGATGACCAACTCTCATCTCCGTTCTGGAAAGGGTCGGTCGACGATGCATGCTGAGGACCCGTTGTTTATTGTACTCACGCTACACTTGCTGCACCTTTTTCTGTGTGCAGACTCGATCCCTAGCACGAGTGGAGGCGCGACTACCCGGTTCCACATTAGAGCGTTGCTTGAGAGGCTGAGCTGAGCTTCTTGGATTCGGGATGGCTGTGGATTCTCCTTATCCTTTACATTATGTCTTCTTCATTTCAGACAGTTTCCTTATATATTCAGATTATTTATACTCTTAGTGGTCCTTGTATTATGGTGATATCAGATTTTGGGGAAAGATTGTAAGAACTACTTAAGTATTTCTATTTAAGATTATTAAGACTTAAAAGTGACTTGTATGCTTATTTTCGCTTTTATAATTTTTGCTTATTCTGGGTTGTTAACGGTTGATGTTGGCTTACTAGTATGGTGGGACTAGTGCCATCTGTCACGACCCAACCGGAGGGTCATGACGGGTACCCGGTGCTAACCCACCCGGGCACCTCTTATCATATATTCACATTTACATCTAGGTGAGCCACATAGCTAAATTATGCTTTCTATCCATCAATCATACTATATCCATTGGGCAACAATACATTTATATCACCATCAACAACTATGCCCATAACAATGTACATAAGCTGACGAGGCTAACAAAATGATATCCAAAATATCGACAAGGCCAAATACATCCAACCATATAAACATGTCTCGAGCCTCTGGGAGAGTATGTCAAATCATATAAAAAGTGACGGGACCGCTATACCCATAAGTATGTACACAAAAGAATAGATACCAAAAGCTGTAGCTCCGAATGAAATGGAGCTCCGCAACGTAGTCCCTGAGTAATAAAGCTATGGATCAAGCCTATCTCCCGGGCTATCTGCGGGCATGACGCAGCGTCCATAAACAAAAAGATGTCAGTACGAAGAATGTACTGAGTATGTAAATTATGATCAACATCATTATAGAAGCATAATAAACAACATAAGAAATAACATAAGATTGGAGGTAGAAGAACCATCGTCATAAACACTTACTTGACTTTTATAGGGACCTTCCATTTCTAATGCGTGATTGTGTACATACATCCATATCCGTATCCGTATTCGTATCCGTGCTCATTTACATTTTCATACCCATATTCATATTCATAATCGTATTCATATTCATTTACATATTCATATTCATAGCATACCCAACCGTGAAGGATCGGTGTTTCACATACCTGGCCATGGCAAGGCTCAATGATTATACATATCTGGCCCTACCACGGCTCAGGGTTATCCGTACCCAACTGCAGTGGTGCGCGCGCAATACATATCTTACCCCGCCATATAAGCTCGGGGTTACCTAATAGTCATACATAAACATATATACATAAGAGCTCATAAGCATCTTTGGCATCATTACTATCATCGTTTTATTACATCTATCCTTGGAGGATCACTCATCATATAAGGAATTTCATAGAATCGTAACACAACGAGAATCGTGAGCTTTAGTAGCTTTAGATATAGAATCGTTTGGAGGACATCATAGGCTCATGAAAGAATAGATATATGGCCAAAGAACCATGCCTTATCGAAAGAAGGGTTAGCCTTACATACCTTTTCGTTCAACTATTCTATCGCTTGAGCGTTCTCCTTCAAAACTCCCGTTTCTACCTTCATTAGAGTTAGGCTAACATTAGAAAATCGATAGCTTAGCATACTTGACTAAAGCTGTGAAAATTGCAAAGATCTCCTTTATTTATACGACTTCCTCCATATCATATAGAAACTCCCAAACATCAATAATAACATTCACAACATCATAACATTAGTCTTTATTCATCTACATTATCCATATTTCCCAATTCACTTCAAATCATCCATATCCATGGTCATAGCACACTATTACGTTCACTAATATACAATGTCTACCCCATGTTCTAAATGTCATTTATAACATAATTATAATCACAACATGACAAGATTCATGACTCCATCCAAGATACTACTCACAAATATCACTATTCTCACATTTATGACCCATTTTCTATCTCCTTCTACAATTCAAGTCTTTCAACCTCTCAATACCTCAAACAACATGGAAAGACCATAAATCTTACCTTAGATGGTGTAGGAATGGACCTTGGGTGGAAACTGTTACACCTCGAAAAATTCCCCGTTAGTGTATAGTGAATAGACGAGCGAGGGGTATGATGTATACGAGGGTTGGACAAGTAAGAAATAGTATGTGATAGTCCTAATTAAGATTTCCAAAGACATTCGAGTTAAGAAGAGAAAGTCGTTAAGGGAAGCGAGTCATGTGTTGAGTATCGGATAAGAATTTTCGAGCATTGAGTTAATGATGTCCTAACGATGCCCTAAGGAAGAGTTATAACGTTCCTTAGAATGGTAATGAAGTGTTAGACAAGTGTTAAGGAGGTTGCATAAGGATCGGAGATCAAACGAGTCGACGAAACAACTCTCGGAAAAGCTGGACAATCTACGGCCGGACATGCGGCCGTATAAAAGTATGGACCGTATGTCAATCGTAGATTCAACCCGAGAATACAATAACTCTTTGGACCGGATCTACGGCCAAACATACGGCCGTAGAAAACATACGGACCGTATGTTGGTCCGTATAACTTGGTCGGTGAACTCATTTTATATAAGGGACCATTTTTCATTTCCATTTCATTTCATCTCCCACCTCCACACTTCAAGAAAGCTCTAGAGAGTTCCAAACATTTCATCCACAAGAAAATAATAGAAATCAAAGATCAACCACAAGAAATCAAGAGAATCAAGTGGAGGAAACCTCTCTAAAGTCATACCAATCAAGAAATCCCAAGAGAGATAAAATAGGGTTTTTGTGCAAAGAGTGTGTTAGCAATCAAGGCCTATTCCTCCGTCATATAAGGTGAGTTTCATGACCTATTCATGTTATTTGAAGTATTTATAAGTTGAAACACATGGATTGTAAAGTGTATAGGAAATGGGTTATCAAATGGATGAATAATGTCCATTGTGGAATAGTAGTTGGAATGAATCATGAAAATGGTTGTGTTGATGTTACAAATGCGTTATAAATGACGTCTAGAACATGAAATGAGGATTGTATGTGAAAGAATGCGATGATGGACTTTCGTCATAATTATGGAGAATTGTAGTGAAATCATGAATTATGGGCAATGTAATTAGATGATGCCTATTGTTTACGATATTGTAATTGTTGTTATGAATGTTGGGAGTTGATGTGGAATATGAAGGAAAGTAGTATAAACAAAGGAAATGCTGCCTAAATTTCTATAGCTTTAGTAAGTACGTTCTCATGATTGTCTAACTAATGATGATACGAATCACATCGAAGGTATTAACGAGTGCATTAAAAGAGGACGAGCAAGCAATCGAATAGTTAAACGACAAAGGTATGTAAGGCCCAACCTTTCTTCCTAAGGCATGACTCTATGGTATGAATCCTCCTATCTTTATGACCTCTCTACATATGTATGTATCGGAATGATGAGTCCTATGTTCATAAATAGTCATGAGATAAAGTTAAGATGTGTTGTGAATACGATGATGAGTTGATAAGCTTAGAGATCTTAAAACTTATAGCACACGAGATTCCTACGAAGTTAATGACCTTCATACGATCCTTTACTATTACCCATTGTTGCTAGACCTATTTTATGATGTTCGTCTCTTTCCTTGAGCATGATTTTCCTCCTTCTCGGGAATTTCCTAAATTACGAAGAACTAAGAGCCTACGTTCATGAATAGCCATATGAGAGAAAGATAAGAGATATATTATGAGTACGATAGTAATGATGATGAGTCTATGAATATAAGGGACTATATATGTGTAAGATAAAGAAGAGAGACAAGACACAAAGTATGATAATCGATGATGATGAGTTAAATCGTAAGTCCTAAAGTGAGAGATGATGCCCACGAAGTCAATAATTCTAAGTGTGGTTCCATTGGTGTTTCTTCTTATATACACTCGCCTTAAAACTTTAGTCCTTTCAAGGTGAGATATGATGATTTGATTACTCCATAACGTCATCGGGGTTCCACGACCTTATGTCAACTACCGACACGACTATAGTTGCCGCCAAAAGTCTTGATGATATAATGTATGTCTTGAAAATATAAATGTATGTTTTGATGATATATATGTATGTATACACAAGTATAATGGTACTAAGTTATGATAAAGCCATGATATGCTTATAAGATGATTAGTAATTATAAATCTATGATATGTATGTTGATGATAGCCTACAATGTACCTATAAAACGTGTGATGAGGACTATATGGTATGTATATATATGTACATGTATACTTGATGACGTTAAGTTAAGATAAGCCACGATATGTCTATGAAATGCATGGTAATGATAAACATATGTCATGAATGATGATAAATGTATGATGTGTGTGATGATGTGATTCCACCGCCTTGAGAAAAGGGCGGACATGACCACCACGGTGGGATGCGTGTGGTTACTCGGACGCGGGTTAACGATGACGATGTATGTATGATATAATGATGCATGTATGATGATGATGTGTGATATGGTGATGTAGGTATGATGTGATAATGTATGTACAATACGATTAGGTATGTATGATAAGACGAGGTATACGCTATGGTAGTTTATATGATATGCTATGTGTATATATGTATAAAATGTATCCAATCGAAGGCTATGCCTGAAATCACATGTCTTGTGAATTCTCATTATACTCGTTTCATTCATGCCTTACATTCTCGGTACAATATTCGTGCGCGTCCTTTTCTACGGACGTATTTGTGTTCATGCCCGCGGGTAGACGGGGAGACGGTGCGGATCCGTAGGAGCTATCGGCGATTCTGAGGCCCTCCTTTATCCGGAGGTGCTATGTTGAAACGATATTTTGTCTACATATATTTTGGGCACGGCGGGGTCTGTCCGTCCATACGTCTAGTACTCTAGTAGAGGCTCGTAGATACGGATGTGTGGGTAGTGTGGTCTCACGAGTCTTTCATGTATATGCGTATATATGTATATATTATTTTGATAGCCGAAGAGGCTTATATTTATAAAAGTAAATATGTTTTAAATGAATTTTTCTATGATTATGAGTATATATATTAAATGAGCGGATGAGTAACGAATGAGCGGTGTTCGGTGGGTAGTCCGGATACCGTCATGGCCCGTAGTTCGGGTCGTGACAAAAGTGGTATCGAGCCGATTCGGTCTAGGAAGTGTCTACGAGCGTGTCTAGTAGAGTCTTGTTTATGGTGTGTTGCGCGCCACGCTAATAAACAAGAGGCTACGGGGCATTTAGGAAAAATGACCATCTTTCTTCTTATGACATCGTGCGATAGAGCCATGTTATAAGGATTTTCCCTCTCTAATGGTGCGTTTATGATTTCGGTAAAGTCGATGAAAGGAAAAGCTACTACCGCCCGAAAGGCAAAGCGGTGATTACGGAAGGGCGGAACGAGGGCCGTCCTACGGATGTAGGGGAGAGTGAACTACAAAACAAGGCCTATCTCGGATTCCACTATATGCCGTCCACTTTAAAGATCGAGAGGAAGCCCCCTAATTTTAGCTCCCGCGCCCCCCGGACCCTTCTCCGGACACCTCGGGCAAGAGATGAGACGGGCCGTTCTTTTCCGACTCGGTTAGTGGCCGCCCAAGCTCGGCGGCGAGGATATGGGCCACGGTAACGGGGGTCGGAGAAAAAGAGTTAATTCTTCGAGATTTGATCATGAGTTTAGGGGCGCTCGAGACGACAATTCTCCGGCACTCGGTTCGTTCGACGACTAGTGCTCCTCCGCGGTTCTGGATCCGGATGTGAGGGATCTGCGATTCTAAGCGCCCCAGAGCCTCGAGTTCCCGAGTTCTCGGAATAGGGGTGATTTGAGTCGAGATAAGGCCATTTTTGTGCCACGATGTAGTCGATGTAGGAAGTTACATTACGGGCCGTGCCGCTCGGGTTCGGATGTTTGTTATGCTTGTGCTCGGCCGGGCCATTTTGGCGCGATTGTCCATCGCTACGTGGTAAAGATAAGGTTCGATCTACGGGAGTGGTAGGTGGCTCTTCGTCATCGTTACGCCCGCCTCTAAGGCAAAGGGGAGATGTTAGAAGTAGCGTAGTGATGGAGATCAAGGAGAAATGCCTAGTCGGTGGATTCCCGGCGTCACTTATGCACCGAATTTGGATGACGGGATCTTGAGTATCCCTCGATATTAACGAGGTATATTTTCATTAATCCCTTATGGTATGTATGTACCAATTGATTCGGGTCCTACGTTGTCATATAGTACTCTGGTGTGATGATTGTGTTGAGGTGAGAAATCTGAGCCAACCCAACAATTTGAGATAACAATATTTGCTAGTGACCTAGTAATAGCTAGAATTGTGATTTATAAGTAAGTTGATTGGAGGTGTGTGTCATATAATAATATGTGTATGAAAATATATATAATGGAATCCTAGACCGAGTGTGCAGGCACAACTTATGAGACAAACTCCATTATTTATATCCTGTAATGGTAAGTGATCTTATGTTGCGGAATTGCATATTATGTGTGTGTCCCGATACATGTCCTATTAAGGCATGGGACGTGTTTTTATTGGGCTATGTGCAGGTTCGGGATTGTTATGTTTACAAGAGAAGCCTTGCCAAAATTTTCCTTGAAAATCTAAAATAAATTAGGGTAAGTAGACAAAATTTGTCGTGAAGAGGAGAGAAGGCCAACAAATGAGTGATTGAGAAGGAGTGTATAAAGGTGATGTATTTTAAAGGACAAGGCGGTACTGAGTTAAGGATAGAATTCCTTGTGTGATGATTAAAAGACTGATTATAAAGAGGGAGGTAATAAGATAAAGTGAGAGGGAAAGAATGTAGAAAACTGAGTGAGGATATGGAAGGAGGAGGAGATATACGAAGTACGCGTGCTTAAGAAATAGTCGTACCACGAAAAAGGGGAGACGCATCTCCTACGAATGCCCCCCACTAAGACAGAATGAGTAAAGAGTATAAAAAGGGTTAGTTGGAGAGAAGAATGTGACCATGAATTACGAGTTTACCGTACGATGATAAAGCGATAAAGTAAGGCTATCACCAACGACGAGTATGACATGATTATGATTGGCTTTGAAATCAGTGCAGAGTGCCACACGAGAGTGAAAGGGTATGAGGCAATAAAGAGTGTTAGTGGTACAGGAGACTTAGATCCTTGAAAACAAAAATGGCGGGTTTTAGGAAAGATGATGCTATAAGGGAATTTTGGGTATTGGAGAAAGGTGAGTGACATTGCGTGGATGGTATGGGTAACTAGACATACTATTATTGCGAGCATTCCCATGGAACAAAAGTTGTTAAATGGAGTGAATCTAGACATTGACCCATAACTACCAGATGAGCTAAGTGAAATATGTCTTTGTTTGGATCGTTATATCGGTTGTAGTACTTGATCACGAAACTATAAGATGAGTCTCACACATGAATTATTGTAGCTATAAACTATGGGAAACGGCATGGGTAAGATGATATATATATATATATATATATATATATATATATATATATATATATATATATATATATATATATATAGGAATGAAGATTTGAAGGTGAAGCAACGGATTGGAGAATGGCACAGGCAAGACCCTTAAAGGGGGGGAAGCGAGTAAAAAGAACACAAGTGTAGAGACTGAACGATAGGCTCTAAGATGTGATAGATAGATGCAATGGACGACGATAGTACCGATGCTAAAGATGCCTATGATCTCGTGTGTATATGTGCCTACGTATAACCTTTGGACCTTCGTGGTCGGGTGCGTTATGTAAATACTATGGATATGTAATATATGTGATATGTATATGATACAAATGCGAGTACAAAATGTTATGGATATAGAAATGCTATGAAAGTGAATATGTAGGTGAATGCAAGTATGGATGAAAATACGGCTACGAACATGAATATGTATACGGATATGGATACATGTATATGTATGGGGGTATGCACACGAATCACTCGAGAGCGATTATGTAACTTGCCAGTATTTATACTTCGCCAATGAAACCAAGTGAGATAGATCTGCAAACCATGTAAGACCTAATATCATTATTAAGCAGGAAAAAGGATCGACGAGACTTAGAAAGATTTCAAATGAAAGGCCGGGTATCCTTGAAAGTGTCGCCAATGAAGGGCGTGTGATGAGCTTTAGCAAGAAGGGGAGATAAGTCTCCGGTATATTGGACCCAATGAAATTGTGCGCAAAGTAGGCGGAGTGGCTTACGAGTTAGATCTACTTCCCGATTTGGAGTCAGTTCATCCAGTTTTCGTATCTTGATGCTTCGTGAATGTATTGGAAACCTTACTAGGATCATCCCGATAAATGATGTTCAAGTGATAGAAAAGTTAGCTTATAATGAAAAACCCGTTGCCAGATTAGACAGGTAAGTATGGAAACTTCGGAACAAGGAAGTAGCTTTAGTTAAGGTCTAGAGGCAAAATAACAACTGAGAAGAGATGACTTGGGAAGAGGAAGAAAAGATGAAATCCACGTACCCGCATCTATTTCAACCTCCAGAAGAAATCTATGGTGAGACATCCAAATGATAAGGTATGTATACCTTTCTTTTATGCATATGGGTCGTGTGTGGCCAATTTGTATTGTTATTGTGTTGTGGCCCAGTGAGCCAATGATATTATGGGTTGTTGTGACAGGATGGTAGTGCCATATTACAAGGGAAACTCTGGCGAAATTTTTCTAGAATTCCTAACGACTTAACATTCGGGGACGAATGTTCCAAAAGGGCGGAAGAATGTTACACCTCAGAAAATTCCCCGTTAGTGTATAGTGAATAGACGAGCGAGGGGTATGATGTATACGAGGGTTGGACAAGTAAGAAATAGTATGTGATAGTCCTAATTAAGATTTCCAAAGACATTCGAGTTAAGGAGAGAAAGTCGTTAAGGGAAGCGAGTCATGTGTTGAGTATCGGATAAGAATTTTCGAGCATTGAGTTAATGATGTCCTAACGATGCCCTAAGGAAGAGTTATAACATTCCTTAGAATGGTAATGAAGTGTTAGACAAGTGTTAAGGAGGTTCAATAAGGATCGGAGATCAAACGAGTCGACGAAACAACTCTAAAAAAAACTGGACAATCTACGGCCAGACATACTGGTCGTATAAAAAGGATGGACCGTATATCCAATCGTAGATTTAGCCCAGAATACAATACACCACTGGTCCAGATCTACGGACAGACATACGGCCCGTAGAAAACATACGGACCGTATGTTGGTCCGTATAACTTGGTCGGAGCTGAACTCATTTTATATAAAGGACCTCTTTTCCATTTCATTTCATTTCATCTCCCACCTCCACACTTCAAGAAAGCTCTAGAACACTCCAAACATTTCATCCATGAGAAAACTATAGAAATCAAAGATCAACAACAAAAAATCAAGAGAATCAAGTGAAAGAAACCCATCAAAAGTCATACAAATCAAGAAAACCCAAGAGAGATGAAATAGGGTTTTGTGCAAAAGGGTGTATTAACAATCAAGGCCTATTCCTCCCTCATCTAAGGTGAGTTTCATGACCTATTCATGTTATTTGAAGTATTTATAAGTTGAAACACATGAATTGTAGATGTGTATAGCAAATGGGTCATAAATGGATGAATAATGACATTGTGAAATAGTAGTTGGAATGAATCATGAAAATGGTTGTGTTGATGTTACAAATGCGTTATAAATGACGTCTAGAACATGAAATAAGGATTGTATGTGAAAGAATGCGATGATGGACTTTCGTCATAATTATGGAGAATTGTAGTGAAATCATGAATTATGGGCAATGTAATTAGATGATGCCTATTGTTTACGATATTGTAATTGTTGTTATGAATGTTGGGAGTTGATGTGGAATATGGAGGAAAGTAGTATAAACAAAGGAAATGCTGCCCAAATTTCTATAGCTTTAGTAAGTACGTTCTCATGATTGTCTAACTAATGATGATACGAATCACATTGAAGGTATTAACGAGTGCATTAAAAGAGGACGAGCAAGCAATCGAGTATTTAAACGACAAAGGTATGTAAGGCCCAACCCTTATTTCTAAGGCATGACTCTATGGTATGAATCCTCCTATCTTTCTATGACCTCTCTACATATGTATGTATCGGAATGATGAGTCTATGTTAGAAAGAGCTCTCGTGAGATGAAGTTAAGAGGTATGTTGTGAATATGATGATGAGATAAGTCTAGAGATCTTAAAACTTATGGCACAAGATTCCTACAAGTTAATGACCTTCATACGATCCTTTACTATTACCCATTGTTGCTAGACCTATTTTATGATGTTCGTCTCTTTCCTTCAAGGCATGATTTTCCTCCTTCTCTATGAAGCTCCTAAATACCAAAAGAACTAAGAGTTACAGTCATGAATAGCCCTACGAGAGAAAGATAAGAGATATATTATGAGTACAATAGTAATGACGATGAGTCTATGAATATAAGGAGCTATAGATGTGTAAGATAAAGAAGAGAGACAAGGCACAAGTATGATAATCGATGATGATGAGTTAAATCTAAAGAGTCCTAAAGTGAGAGATGATGCACACAAAGTCAATGATTCTAAGTATGGTTCCATTGGTGTTTCTTCTTATATACACTCACCTTAAAACGTTAGTCCTTTCAAGGTGAGATGTGATGATTTGATTACTCCATAACGTCATCGGGGTTTCACGACCTTATATAGTTGCCGCTATGGTTAAGCCCCAATGTATGTCTTGAAAATATAAGTGTATGTTCTGATGATATATGCGTATGTACGTAAGTATAATGGTACTAAGTTATGATAAAGCCATGATATGCTTATAAGATGATTAGTAATTATAAATCTATGATATGTATGTTGATGCTAGCCTACAATGTACCTATAAAACATATGACGAGGACTATATGGTATGTATATATATGTACATGTATACATGATGACGTTAAGTTAAGATAAGCCACGATATGTCTATGAAATGCATGGTAATGATAAACATATGTCATGAATGATGATAAATGTATGATGTGTGTGATGATGTGATTCCACCGTACCGAGAAAAGGCGGACATGAGCACCACGGTGGGCGCGCGTGACTACACCGTATCGAGAAAAGGGCGGACATGACCACCACTGGTAGGCGGCATATGATGGGTACCCAAACGTGGACTGACGATGATGATGTGTGATATGCCGATGTAGGTATGATGAGATAATGTATGTACAATATGATTAGGTATGTATGATAAGACGAGGTAGACGCTATGGTAGTTTATATGATATGCTATGTGTATATATGTATAAAATGTATCCAATTGAAGGCTATGCCCTCATCCTATGTCTTGTGAATTTTCTATTATACTCGTTTCATTCATGCCTTACATTCTCAGTACAATATTCGTACTGACGTCCTTTCTACGGACGTTGTGTTCATGCCCACAGGTAGACGGGGAGACGGTGCAGATCCGTAGGAGCTATCAGCAGATTTACAGGAGCCCTCCTTTATCCCGGAGGTGCTATGTTGAAACAGTATTCTGTGTACATATATTTTGGGCACGGCGGGGTCCTGTCCCATCCATACGTCTAGTACTCTAGTAGAGGCTTGTAGATACGGATGTGTGGGTAGTGTGGTCTCACAGTCCTTATGTATATGCATGTATATATTATTTCGATAGCCGAAAGGCTTATGTTATAAAGTAAATATGTTTTAAATGAATGTCATTTTCTATGACTATGAGCATATAGCATAAATGAGAGCAGGGAAGTAACAGCATGAGCGGTGTTCAGTGGGTAGTCCCGGATACCCGTCATGGCCCCTAGTTGTGTCGTGACAGAAACACTTCACTTGAGCAAAACCCTAGTTTCACCTCCACTTGGATTTCTTGTCTTGGATGAGCTTTGATGAGTTTCTTACACTTGATTCTCTTGGTTTGATAAAGTTGATCAATAATATCTCTTGAATTCTTGTAGGAGAGGTGTGGAGAAATGTTCTAGAGAGAAGGGGAGTGAAGAGGAAATGAAATAAAATGAACTTGATCCCCTATTAATAATTCTCAATCTGTCCCGACCAGATTCTACGGACCAACATACGGTCCGTATAATTTATACTGACCGTATGTCTGGCCGTAGGTTTGGTCGAGTGAGGCTGGCAATCTGGGCTGAATATACGGCCTAACATACGGCCAGTATATTTTTATACGCTCGTATGTTGGGCCGTATAATGCCCAGTTTCTCCGAACTCGTTCTCGTCGACTCGTTTGATCTTCAATCCTTATGGGACCTTCTTAACACTTGTTTAGCACCTCATTAACAATCTAAGGGACGCTATAACTCTTCTCCAAAATATCATTAATTCGTCTTTAACTTGTTGCTCGTAAATCTCTTCCGATACTTAACGTATACCTTGCCTTCCTTGGCAGACTTTCTTCTCTTACCTCGAATGTCTTTGAAATCTCAATTAGGGTCATCAAATGCTATTTCTTACTTATTAAAATATCGTATACTTCGTGTCCTCCGCTAGTCTATTCACTGTGCATCAACGGGAAATTTTTCGAGGTGTAACATTCTTCCCCCCTTAAGAACATTCGTTCTCGAATGTTAAGTTCTCGGGGATTCTATAAAAATTTTGCCAGAGTTTCCCCTGTAATATGACACTACCATCCTATCACAACAACCCATAATAGCAATGCCTCACAGGGCCACAACATGATAGCAATAGAATTTGGCCACACACGACCCAAATGCATAAAAAGGAAAACATACATACCTCATGATCTTGATGTCTCATCTTGGATCTCTTCTGGGAGTTGAAATAAGTGCGGGTACTTGGATTTCATATTTTCTTCCGCTTCCCAAGTCATTTCTTCTCGGTTGTTGTTTCTCCACAAAACCTTAACTGAGACCACTTCTTTGTTTCTAAGCCTTCGTACTTGCCTATCTAATATGGCAATGGGTACCTCTTCATAAGTCAACTTTTCGATCACTTGAACATCATTCACTGGCACGATCCTAGTAAGATCTCCAACACATTTACGAAGCATCGAAACATGGAAAACTGGGTGAACTGACTCCAGATCAGGAGGTAGATCTAACTTGTAAGCCACTTTGCCTACCTTGCGCACAATCTCATAAGGCCCAATGTACCGGGGACTAAGCTTCCCCTTTTTGCCAAATCTCATTACACCCTTCATTGGTGACACTTTTAAGAATACCCAATCTTTCACTTGGAACTCTAAGTCCCTTCGACGATTATCCGCATAGGACTTTTGACGACTTTGGTGTTACACCCCATACTTTCGCGTTGTCACACCCCGTACCTCGGAGAAGCACTGGTTAAATTTTAATATAAGTATGTCGAGCTATGACTAGGTAAAACAACTTTGGAGTGAGGAACAAAACATTATTAAGTATATGGTTTAAATAAAGGATGAATTATGATCTTGTAAGTCGTAACTGAGAAGGACAGCCTTAGAACCAAAGGGCATGACCATTATCAAGTATGATTAGTGATAAATATCATGCAATCAGAGTTTCGGAATATTTTGGGACCAAGCAAATCAACGAAAATAAGTTTGTCAAAAATTTGGAACAAGTTGACAGAATTAAGGACAGAATTTTGGGTCAAATTTGGAGGGGTATATCTCCAAGTATATGGGGAGTTTTAAGGTGTTTCAAAAGCTTAAAATGAATTTCGTCGATTCTAGTTTCCAACGCAACAAACCGCTCATCGATACGACATCGGAATAGAGAATTATGGGCGTTACAAGTTAGGCGGGCGTAGCCGGGCACGCCCCCTTCTGATGATGCCGACTTTGGCACTTATATAGGGGGCAAAACCCCATTTTTCTTCACAAAAATTTCCCAAATGCTCTAGAAAATTCAGCCACATATGAGAGCATATATATAACATAAAAGCGAGGATTTTGAGAGATTTCAAGTTACGGAGTATTAATCGAGGTCCGGACAACGTGCAGTCACGATTATAGTTTTGTCTTGCGTTGGAATTGGCTTGGATTCAAAGTAAATATTGAAGATATTTCTTCTCTAGAAAGAATAAGGTATGAATCTCTCCTTATTAATATTAATTTCAGTTTATTTACGGAGATAAAGTTATTACATAGTCGTATAATAAGTTGGATAGTTGAGAAACTTGGAAAACATCGTGTAAGATGTTTTATGGAGCCTATTGGTGTTTATAATATTGTTTTGATGTTGGTATTGTTGTTGTTGTTGTTGGTTATTAGATTGTGATATCGGGCTAGACATATAAACAGGGGAGATGATGCCCGAATTTCGGCAGATTCTAAATGGATTTAAATTAAGGGTTTAAGACGAGCGTATGATGATGAGCCTAACAATAGTATGAATGGTCGTATATGTAAATTATGCAGCTACAAATGATCTTAAGTGAATTTCAAGACAGGAAGTAAGTTGGAAGTCGAGAAATTATCTTCCAGGTATGTTAAGGCTAGTCCCTTTCTTCAAAAGGCATGATTCCTTTCTTATGAATCCAATAGGTGTTTGCCAAATGTCCCATGATCCCTCTATATGAATCCATAAATGTTTTCCAAGAATATTCTTATTTTCAAAAGCTAGAGACTCATGATTCATAGAGTTCTTATGATGCTAAAGATAAACATGTTTTATGATGACGATGATCCTATTTCTAGAAACTCCTATGTTATAATTCCCGACATATGTTTCATAACCTCCTTACTTCCAAAAGTTAGAGCTCATGATTCAAAGGCATGACTTCTTTCTTTATAATCCATAAATGTTTTCCAAAATGTCCCTATTTTCCGAGTCAAAGATTTATGATTCTATAAGCTTTTATGACAACAACAACGAACATGTTTTTACAATATGAATGACGATGCTAAAGATGAGAATGTTTCTATGAGGATTACGATGATGATGATGATTTCATATTTAAAAGTCCCAAGCTTATGATTTCAATGTAAATATGAGAATGTTGAGTTATTTTCGTGATTTTCTCGATTTTATTCATTGTTGTTGATCTCACCTTATAATAATTGTTCCTTCAAGGTGAGATAAAGCGATGGTGATTGCTCTATAATATGAATCGGAGGTTACCGACCTTACGTCACTCCGATAGAGTCGTAGCTTTTATTTGGCTCTCATGAATGCTTTTTATATATATATATATATATATATATATATATATATATATATATATATATATATATATATACTTTCTCACAACGTGCCGCGCTATAGTCGGTCGGGCATGGCACGTAGATGTGCACACCACTGCAGTGGGCATGTTATGATATCGCCCCGGACGTGGGAGGCCCGGATGCGGGCTAATGATGATAACACCAAGCCTTAATGGTCGGGCATGATACTATATATATGACACCGAGCCTTAATGGCTGGACATGATACTATATATATGATACCGAGCCTTAATGGCCGGGCATGGTACTATGTATATGTATAGAAATGTTTTTTAAAGGCTAAGCATGCATGACATCCGCCTTATGAGGCATCCAGATGTACATGTTATCTCTCTTATTCCATGTTACCTTCCATATCTATATTATGTTGTTATTCATGCCTTACATACTCAGTACATTATTCGTACTGACGTCCCTTCTTGTGGACGCTGCACTCATGCCCGTAGGTAGGCAGGGAGATGGATCAGACCCGTACATATTCTATCAGCGGATTCTCACAAGCACTCCACTTACTTCGGAGCTGCAGTCTAATTGGTATTGTCCTTATGATCATTGTATTCTATGCAGAGGCTCGTAGACATATGTGTACAGTTAGATGTTTTATAGCTTCACCGGTTCATATTGTTGTATAATATTTTGGTGGCCTTGTCGGCCTTATTTTGAGCTTTTGATACTTTACTGTTAGCGTTGCCGGCTTTATGATATACGTTATGTTCGCGACCTTGTCGGTCCGCATATGAACATATGTCTTTGAATGATTGGTATTTCTATGTTGGGCCTTTTCTCGTACGCAGTGTTCTTTGAGTTATGGTTTATAATGTTCAAAGTAACGGATAAGTCGTGGTTCCGGACCACTGTCGGAGCCCGTCATACTCCTGATAGGGGTGTGACATTTGGGCTGCTAATAACCGATGTTGTATGAGCTTAACTTTCTCCGTGGCTTGCTGGACCAAGTCTGGCTCTATCAATTTAGTCTCTCCTACTTCGAACCACCCAATTGGGGATCTACACTTTCGCCCATATAAAGCCTCATATTGTTACATCCGGCATTTTTGCGTATTCGAAAGTTTGGAAGTAACCTTGACTTACAAGGAATAAGGTTATGTTTGGAAATTCTTTTAATATGTGTACGCCGGTTATGGAAACTTGAATGCGGAAACACCGGAGAAGGCCTAAGGGAAAATTTGGAATTTTGGAAATTTGTTTCGGAAATTACAAATTAAGATTCATGACTTATTGGGCTCAAAGAAAATAAGGAAATTGAGGCCCAATTTTTGGAGGGTGGCCGGCTACAAGCCAAGGCCCAACCCAAGTCCAATTAATTTTTGCATGTGCAAATTAATTATAAAGATGATCCTTAGCCATAGAATGTTCAAGAAAACAAAAAGAAAAATCAAGAAAAAAAGGGAGAAGAGGCAATCGGCCATAGAGGAAAAGAGAGGAGAAGAGAAGAGAAAAAAATTCTTGGAGCTCATCCTTGGTTCAAAAATCTATCACCTTTGGAATTACTACTAAGCTCAAGCTCCTCTCCAATATGGTATAATTTTCAAGGCAAGAAAGTGATCTTGGTGGCAAGTGGAGAAATTAAGAAAAGGTAAGGTTTCATGTTCCTTTTATGTTGTAGAAGATTTATGGATGTTAGAGTGAATGAAATTGAATGGAAATCATGAAATTGTGGTGTGTGTGCATGTGCATGTGTGAGCCGTGTGTGTGTGGATGTGTATATGGCCGTGTGTGTGTGTATGGTGCATGGCTATGGTAAGTTAAATTTTATGTTGTGTTCTAGTTGTGGTTATGATGGAAATTCATGTTGGAAATGAAAGTTGAATGAATTCGAATGAATTTGGGAATATGGATGTTGGCCGTGGGGTATGGAACATGGAAATGAAAATGAATCAATTTTGTTTGTTATGTTAATTGTATCGTTAAGGCCTTGTGAAGTAGATGGAAGAATAATGGATTAAGTTAACATGAAGAATTTGTTATTAAGTGGTTGTCGGAAAGTATGCGATTTTATATAAGTTTATGTAATCATAAGAATTGAAGTTGTAAGGTGCAAATGGTGATCGTTGTAGGTGAAATTAAAAGATAAGAATGTGTTATGAATATCTATGTTGAAAATTGGAGGCTTTGAGTGAATTATGGCTTCGTGGAGTTTTTGTATAAATTGTGAAATAGTGTGAAGTGTTCTTGAATTGTATTTGATGGTCTTGAATGAGTATGAAAATATTGATATTAGCTTGAAAATGTGAAGTTAGTTTGGAAGTTGTTGCTTTATGAAGAAAGAAGGCTAACTATGTCAGTAAGTGATTCTAGTTGATTATTGTTGTTGTTGGTGTTGTTGTTGGCTTGTTGTTGGTTATTGGAGCCGAGTTAATTCTGGGGTGTCATATCTATGGGGAAGTGCGCCGAAATTTGGTAGCCAAATGCCTAACCAAAGTTGAAATGTTAACTTGCATGAATAGTGATTGGTAAAGATGACCATTTGCAGTTTTTGGACGAAACGGGAATTGAGATTTGAGGAGCGTAAGGCGCAGTTCAGGTATGTAAAGCCTTCCCTATCCTTCTTTGGCATGTTCTGAGCGTAATAGGCTTGAAAGCGAGCCTTGATTGAACTTCTGCGTCTCATAATCTAAGATGGAAAATAGCGCCAAATCGTTCAGTAAGATTGAACCTATTTCTTCACAGATTGTCATCAAAATGATTTATATGTACGAAACCTTTCCAATGGACCCGGATTGTCCCAAACGCTTTTAAGTGATCGTTATGAAGTCTATGATCCACAATTTATGCCGCCGCCTCGATTTGACCCGAGGTGGGCCCATAGAATCCGAGACCTCTTATTATGATTTTAATTGATTTATTTCCACTCAATGTCTAAAGAAATCTTTTGATGATTGTACCGTTGTCGAGCAATGAATATGATGAGTTTATGATATGTCTTGACATGAGTTATGATCCTAAAAATATGATCTGAAGTAAGCAATCGTGCCATCCCCAAAAAAGGCATACATACACCTATACGAGTATCGTCCGATTTCCTTGAAATGATATGTCATTTGTATTGTTCCGTTTGCTTAAGAACAATCATTCTGAATCTTTTGTAAGCCCCATGATATATTTGCTACGTACGAATAGTCTCAAAAACTCTGATTTGACATAATCCGTCGTGGCATCCGAAAGGTACGTATTATGACTATTTGTGTGATTTGTCTATCGAGTCTGGACTTATATGCATATGTTTCTGCATTACTCTGTTCGTGCAAGTTATGATATGTCTTTTCACTGAGCCCGGGCCAGGACATGTTCTCGTGCGACTCCTTTGCACTATTCACCGAGTCCCTCGTACTTGCGGGCCGGGACACGTTATTTGTATATGATTGTGATATGATGATACGGGGATGGCGGCCAGGACGGCACATGATTATTATTCACCGAGACCCGCAGTAGAGGGCCGGGACACGTTATGTATACATGATATATGATTTGACAGATATGATTCCATATTACCGAGTCCCTTAATAAGGGCCGGGACACGATATGGTACATGATTCTGTTATGCATGACTTCACTTACCGAGTCCCTCATCCGAGGGGCGGACACGATACATATTCGCATGATATTATATGATCTCGATATGCACCATGTCTTCGAGGTCTCGGACACGGTATTACTTTTTGTACTTCGCATTCTAATTACGGCTCCGTCCCTCGCTATGTTTCGTACTCCGTTTTTGATCGTGGTTATACTTGTTACCTTTCGCTTTTACATACTCGGTACATCTTCGTGACTCGACCCCCTTCGCCTCCTGGGCCGGTTACATGCCCACGTGTACGGACGCACCGCGTGATACGCCACCGGTCTAGGACTTACCGCTATTTTGAGGAGCTCCCTTGATCCGAGGCCGATACTTTTGGTATATATTGTCCGTTGTTCATATGTTCGTATATATGACTATTTGGGTACGGCGGGCCCCCGTCCCGTCTTCTGATTCTGTTATGTATGATAGAGGCCTGTAGACATGATTGTGGGTTGTGAGTTGTCACGCTGTCGGGTCGCACGTATGTCGGTTTGCGACTGTTCGTTATGATAGCCTCGAGCAAGCATGTGTCTAAGTATGTTTATGTATGTTTAAATGGAGTTAGCCGGGGGTATATCGGATCCGATGTGTAGGTACGTATGGGTGTCCAGCAGGGACACACCGATCCCCACGGCCCACGGGGCTGGGTCGTGACACATATGGTGCCATTTGGATGCTAGAATAATAACTATTATTATAAGTAAATTCAATAAGTGGTAAGTGATCATCCCAATTACCTCCAAATCCCATCATACATGCCCGTAGAATATCCTCGAGAGTCTGAATGGTACGTTCAACTTGTCCGTCAGTCTGCGGATGAAATGCCGTGCTAAGGCTTACATGAAACCCCTAACCCTCTTGGAAGGACTTCAAAAAATTAGCTGTAAACTGAGTTTCTCTATCAGAATCATAATAGATACGGGAACACCGTGAAGTCACACTATCTCTCTAACATAAAGCTTTGCATAATCTTCTGCCACATATGTAGTTCTGACTGGTAAGAAATGAGCTGACTTCGTGAGCCTATCCACAATCACCCATATAGAGTCATACTTACGTCGAGAACGGGATAAGCCTGTAATGAAGTCCATGTTAATTACTTCCCACTTCCAAGTTGGAATTTCTATAGCTTGCAACAATTCGCCTAGCTTTTGGTGCTCGATTTTCACTTGTTGACAGTTGGGACATTGATCTACAAATTTCGCTATATCCTTCTTCATCCTATTCCACTAATAAATAGATTTAAGATCATGATGCATTTTCGTTGCTCCGGGATGGACAGAATAACGGGAGCAATGGGCTTCTCTCAATATTTGGTGGCGTAATCCTGCCACATCAGGAACATATAATCTGCCTCGACATCGGAGAACTCCATTTCCTAAGACCTCAAACAATGACTTCTCTTTCTGAGAGAGTGTATCTCTGAAACGAATTAGTATGGGATCTTCGTATTGTCGCTCTTTCACTTCCACTACTAGTGACGAGACTGCTGAATTCTGAATGGTAGCTCCCATGCTACCTGAGTCCACTACTCGAACTCCTAGGCTAGCTAACTGCTGGAGCTCAAGAGCTATTTCTCTTTTCTCTGGCCGAACATCACACAAACATCCCATAGATCTACGGCTAAGAGCATCAGCCACAACATTCGCCTTTCCGGGGTGATATAGGATATCAACATCATAATCTTTTAGCAATTCCAACCATCGTCGTTGCTGCAAGTTCAACTCTTTCTCGCTTGAAGATATACATCGAAGGCTCTTATGATCCGTATAAATATCCACATGGACACCATACAAATAATGCCTCCACATCTTTAATGCATGAAATACTGCAACCAATTCAAGGTCATGGGTTGGATAATTTCTCTCATGTTTTCCGTAATTGCCTTGAAGCATACGCAATCACCTTACCATGTTGCATCAATACACGGCCTCTAGCCCAATGCTCGAAGCATCACAATAAACAACATAACCTTCCAATCCCTCCGGAAGTGTCGGGGCGGGGGCGAAGTTAATCTATCCTTTAGCTCTCTTGGAAACTACGTTCACAAGTATCCGTCCATTGAAACTTTGCTGATTTGTGGGTCAGCTTTGTGAGTGGCACAGAAATAGAAGAAAAGCCTTCTACAAATCTCCTGTAATAACCTGCTAAGCCCAGAAAGCTACGAACCTCCGAAGGAGTTGTAGGCCTTGGCCATGTCTTCATGACCTCAATATTTTGGATATCTACCCGAATACCATCGGCCGAAACAATGTGCCCCAAAAATGTCACTGTGTTCAACCAAAACTCACACTTAGAAAATTTTGCAAACAACTCTCGAGTTTGAAGAACTCTAAGGACAGTACACAAATGATCCGCATGCTTTGCCTCGGATCTAGAATACATCAAGATATCATCGATGAATACAATCACAAATAAATCTAGGAAGGGCCTGAACACATCATTTATCAAATCCATAAATACGCCGGTGCATTAGTTAGTCCAAATGACATCACCGAAACTCAAAATGGTCATATCTTGTTCTCGAGCAGGTCTTAGGATATCTTTCTCCTAACTCTTGATGATACCCGGATCTCAAATCTATCTTTGAAAATCATTTGGCGCCTTGTAATTGGTCAAATAAGTCATCAATCCTCGGAAGAGATATTTATTCTTAATCGTCACTTTATTCGCCTTGCCGATAGTCAATGCACATTCTCAAGGAGCCATCTTTCTTTCGGACAAACAACATGGGTGCTCCCCATGGGGAAGAACTAAGCCTAATAAAGCCTTTCTCAAGCAAGTCCTTCAATTGCTCCTTTAATTCTTTCAACCCTTCGGGAGCCATTATGTAAGGTGGAATAGATATAAGCTTGGTATTTGGCAAACATCTATAGCAAAATCAATCTCCCTTTCCGGAGGAAGGCCTGGAAGCTCTTCCGGAAATACATCGAGAAACTCATTCACTACGGGAACTGACTGAAGAGTTAGCGGTTCAGCTTCTACATCTTGAACCCAAACTAGATGATAAACACAACCTTTTGTGATTATTTTCCTTGCCTTTAGATAGGAAATAAACCTACCTTCTGGTGACGCAGTATTCCCTTTCCATTCTAAAACTGGTTCTCCCAGAAATTGGAAATGAACCATTTTCATTCTACAATCGACATTGGCATAACAAGAAGCCAACCAATCCATGCCCATGATAACGTCAAAATCAACCATTTTTGTTACACCTCGAAAAGTTTCCGTTGATGCACAGTGAATAGACTAACGTAGAGCACGAAGTATAAGATATTTCAATGAGTAAAGAATGACAATTGATGACCCTAATTAAGATTTCAAAGACATTCGATGTTAGACGAGAAAGTTTGCCAAGATAAGGTAAGGCATACGATGAGTATCGGAAGAGATTTATGAGTAACAAGTTAATGATGATTTAACAATGCTTTGGAGAAGAGTTATAACATCCCTTAGATTGTTAATGAGGTGATAAACAAGTGCTAAGAAGGTTCCATAAGGATTGGAGATCAAACTATTTCCGACGAGAACGAGTTCGGAATATGGGCATTATACGGCCAAACATCGCCGTATAAAACATACGGACCGTATGTTTAGTCGTATAATCAGCCATGAGAAGAGCACCCCTCTTGGACCAAATCTACGGCCAGACATACGGTCAGTATAACTTATACGGACCGTATGTTGGTCCGTAGAATATGATCGGGGCTGAATTGTGTTATTAGTAAGGGATCCAAGTTTCATTTTATTTCATTTCCTCTTCACTCCACTTCTCTCTAAAACATATCTCTACATTTATCCCACAAGAATTTAAGAGATATTAGTGTTCAACTTCATCAAACCAAGTAAAACAAGTGTAACAAACCCATTAAAGTTCATCCAAGACAAGAAATCCAAGTGAAGGTGAAACTAGGGTTTTGCTCAAGTGAAGTGTTTGCACCCAAGGTTCATTCCTACACCATCTAAGGTAAGTTTTATGGTATTCCCATGTTGTTTAAGGTATTTGAAAGTTGGAACACTTGGATTGTAGAAAGAAATAGAAAATGGGTCATGAATGTGGAATAGTGTCACTTTTGAGTAAATGTTTGGATTGAGTCATGATTCTTGATACATTATGATTATAATCATGTTATAAATGATATTGAGAACATGGGATAGACGTTATATATGAGTGAACGTAATCGTGTGTTATGACCATGAATATGGATGATTAGAAGTGAATCAAGAAGTAAGGATAATGTAGGTGAATAAAGGCTATTGTTATGATGTTGTGAATGTTATTATTGATGTTTGGGAGTTGATGTATGATATGGAGGAAGTTGTAGAAATAAAGGAGATACTGTCCAATTTTCTAGCTTTAGTCATGTATGCTAAGTCACTGATTTCCTAATGATTGTATAACTTTAATGAAGGTAGAAACGTGAGCATCGAAAGAGAACGTGCAAGTGATAGAATAGTTGAATGGAAAGGTATGTAAGGCTAACCCTTCTTTCATAAGGCATGGTTCCTCGGCAAAATATCTATTCTTCTATGAGCCTATGATATTCTCCAATGATTTTATCTCTAAAAGCTACTAAGCTTATGATCCTCGATATGATACGATTGTACTAAATTCCTCCTACGATGAGTAATCCTCTAGGGATAGATGTAATGAACAACGATAGTAATGATGCTAAAGATGCTTATGAGCTTATATGTATGTGTGCCTATGTATGGCTATTATGAAACCCCGAGCTTATATGGCCGGGTAGGATATAGTAAATATGTATATATATAATGCGCGCGCACCACTGCAGTTGGGTACGGATAACCCTGAGCCTTGGTAGGGCCAGGTATGTATGACACTGAGCCTTGGCAGGGCCAGGTATGTGAAACACCGAACCTTTATGGTCGGGTATGCTATGTAAAGGCTATGTATATGCAATGTATATGATATGTAAATGATATGTATATGATATGAATATGAGTATGAATGGAAAAATGAATACGAATACGAAAATGGATACGAAAGGTAAATGAGCATGGATACGAGTATGGATACAGATATGGATGTATGTACACGGATACGCAATAGAAGTGGAATGTCCCTATGAGAAGCAAGTAAGTGTTATGACGATGATACTATTATATCCCATCCTATGCTATTTCATATGTTGTCTATTATGCTTTCATATTGATGTTGATCATGTTTTACATACTCGGTACATTCTTCGACCGACGTCCTTTTGTTTGTGGATGTTACGTCATGCTGCAGGTGGCCGGGGGAGACAGACTTGATCCATAGCTATATTTCTCAGGGACTACATAGCGGAGCCTTATTTCATTCGGAGCTACAGCTTTTGGTATTGATTCTTTTGTGTATATATTTATGGGCACGGCGGGGTCCTGTCCCGCCTATATTATATGACATATTCCCCTTAGAGGCTCGTAGACACGTGTATATGGTTAGATGTGTTTGGCCTTGTTGGCCAATAATTTGGGATATTATTTTGATAGCCTCGTCGGCTTATGTACATTGATACAGGCATAGTTGCTAATGTTAACATAAAATGAATTGTCAGCCAATGGGATTAGTCTGATGATGAATGTAAAGTATGATTTAGCTATGTGGCTCACCTAGAAGTAATGTGAAAATATGTTAAGAGATGCCCGGGTAGGTTAGCACCGGGTGCCCGTCGCGGCCCTCCATTGGGTCGTGACAAAAGTGGTATCGTAGCGATTGGTCCCAGAGTATGTTCACGAGCCGTGTCCCGAGAGTCTTGGTTATGGGTGTGTTGCGCACCACACTTATAAACAAGAGGTACTGGGCATTTTAGGAATGAATGACTTTCTTTCTTCATAAGAATCGTGCGATAGAGCTTTGATATAAGAACTTCTTGTTCCTTAACCGTGTGTTATGTATTTCAGAAATGCCTACAAAGAAAAAGGCTACGGCAGCCCAAAAGGGCAAAACAGTGGTAGAAAAGCGGGCTGAAAGAGCACTGCCACTAGTATTAGAGGAAAGTGAGTCCCAGAATACGGCTCAATCTCAGTCCTCCCGTTCATTACCTATTTTAGGGAAGCGTGAGGGAGCTCTTGACTCTAGCACCTCCGGTTCCTCCACGATGCTTCGGTGCCGTAGATGTGAAAGAGGCCATTCATTTGCTTACTTGTGGTTGCGCCGCCCCACATACTCGGCGCGGAAAAGTACGGGGAAGGAGCATGGGGGGCTGTTAGTGCAAGGGCCCGTGATTTCATTAGCTTGAACCCTCCGGAATTCTTTGGATCAAAGCCAGATGAGGACCCTTAGAATTTTATTGATGATATGTTGAGGACGCTTTGGTTGATACATGCTTTGGACATCGAATCGGTGGATAGCATCACATAGATTGAGGGATGTTGCGGTTCATTGGCATACGATTTGGATGGCTTGACGGGGAGCCAATGCACCTCCTCTCGTACGGCAAGAATTCGTAGATGCCTTCCTCGACATTATTTGCCGCCGTGTTCGGCGAGGCTAGAGCCGATAAGTTTCTAAATTTGAGGCATGGAAGCATGAGTGCTTTAGAGTATAGTCTCCCGCTTTAATTTTTTGGCTAGGTATCTTGACCATAGTAGCGGATATGGTGGCCAAAGGTGCATCGGTTTTTGAAAGGCCTAGGGCCGTTTGATGGATAGGTGCTTGATTTCGTCCCTTGAGGGACAATATGGACATTTCGACGCATTCAGGCTCATGCTCGAGAATTTAGAAGAAAGCCTACAACAATAAAAGTGAGCGAGCATGGTGGGGGTATATGAGGGCTAGATCTTGGTCCGATGGTGAGCATTGAGCGAGCACGGACGGCGGTTTCGAGGGCATTCGGGCCATTCCATGACTAGTGGCACCTCCCGTTTTAGGATAGAGATTTGATGATCTGCTCATCCCGGACCGAGGTCGAGCTTTTCGGGATCTCGGTTCGAGGAGGTGATTCGGGTCGGCGAGGCCACCGGTGCCACGATGTTCCTAGTGTGGGAAGTTACATTGAGGTCGGTGCGGAATTGAGCTCGGGGGTTTGCTATTCATGTGGTTGGCCGAGGCCATATTATGCGTGATTGCCTCTCGGTTGGTGGGAAAGGGGAGGACCCGGCCCGGGGGGCGATGGCCGGATCTTCGTCTCTTCGCCCCATGGGGGCCGGTTACTCTCGGTCGGCCATGGTAGAGGCGGAGGAGAGTCCCATTCACGGTTCGGCTCGTTTTATGCTTTGGGGACGCCGAATCTTGGGCTTCTCGATGTTGTCACGGGTATATTATCGGTATTTTCTCTGATGTATATGCTTTGATAGATGGGCCCCTTGTCATATGTTCTTCGTATATTGCGGGTCGGTTTAAATCAAAGGGGGGCGATCAAAACCGAGGTGTACCCGTTGGTGAATGGTAATGTAGGGTATATAGAAATTTTATAGTTGTGATTGTGACCTCTACTATGATTGACTTCATAGTTAAAAAAGGTGGGTTTTGATGTCATTATGGGCATGGATTGGTTGGCTTCTACTATGCCAACGTTGATTGTAGAATGAAAATGGTTACTTCATTTAAAGATTTAGAATGGAAAAAAATACGGCGTCACCCAAAAGGGTAGGTTTATTTCCTATCTAAATAAAGGGAAAAAGATCACAAAAGGGGATTTATCATCTAGTGCGGGTTCAAATGTAGAAGGGAGCTTGGGGTCTTGTGGGTTTCCGTAGTGAATGAATTTTCGGATGTGTTCCGGAAAGCCCGGGGGCCCCTCTCTGGCGGGAGATTGATTTTTATTGATGTGTTGCCGGACACTAAGCCATTCTATTCCTCCTTTTAGAATGGGCCCCGCGGTGAAAAAGGGGTTGAAGGGGCAAATTTAAAAACTTGCTTAAGAAAGGCTTTATTAGGCCAGTTTTCGTGGGGACCCCCGTATTGTTTGTTCGAAAAAAAGATGTCCAGAATTGTTGATTTTCGGCAATTGAATAAGGTGACAATTAAGAATAAATATCCTCTTGGGGGTCGATGACTTATTTGACCAATTCAAAAGGGGGGAAAGGTTTTTAAAGATAGATTTAAGATTGGGTATCATGAGGGGTTAGGGAGAAAATATCCCTAAGACGCCTTGAACAAGATATGGCCATTTTGAGTTGGGTGATGTCATTTGGGCTGCGTCCCCCCGGGGTTCTATTTGATGAACAATTGTTCGGGCCTTTAATTTTTTGTGATTGCTTCTGATGACATCTTTTTTTAAAACGGGGAATATTCGGATCATGTCTTGTCCTTAAGGGTTCTTAAAAACGGGGTTGTTTGCAGAATTTTCTAAGTGTGAGTTTTGGTTTAACTCGGTGAATTTCGGGGCATTGTTTGGGATGGTATTCGGGTAGATAGCCAAAAGATTGGGTGAAGACTTGGCCAAGGGCCCGGGGGCCCTAGGGGGTTCGACTTTCGGGAACGGTTTTACGGGGGATTTGTTGAAATTTCTCTTTTATTTACGCCCCCCCCGGGGGGAGGGAAAAACGTAAATTTTGATGGACGGATCTTGTGAACGTAGTTTTAAAAACTAAAAAAAAATTGACCGCACCGGTCCCCACACTTCCGGGGAATTGAAAGGTTATGTTGTTTATTGCGATGCTTCGGGCTTGGGCAAATTTTTGTTTTGCAACATGGTAAGGTGATTGGTGTAAGAGGTTTTGAAAACATGAGAAAAAAATTTCAACTGGGTCTGGGTTGGGCCGGTGATTTCATTAAAGATTGGAACATTACAATGGTGTTCGTGGAATTTTACGGATCATAAACCTTGGTTTTTTAGGGAAAAGTTGAATTTGCGGCAACGACGATGGTTGGAATTGCTAAAAGATTATGATGTCGATATTATTCCGGAAGGCAAATGTTTGGTTGATCTCTTGTAGATTCATGGGAAGTTTGTGTGATGTTGAGCCGGGGAAAAAGAGATGGCTCGTGAGCTCCGCGTTCTGCCAGGAGCTCGAATAGTGGACTCGAAAAGGGGGGAATACCCCCGGAATTCGCAAACTCGTGTGTATGGAAATAAAAAGCGCATCGAAGATCCCCCTCCTTCGGGGAGATACCCCCGAGAAGAAGAAGTCTTTTGAAATTGCGGGGGGACGGGTTCTCCCGGGGGTTGGGCGATTATATGTTCGTGTGGGGGGTTTCCCGAAAAATTGAGAAAGCTCTTGTTCCCGTTTTTATCCCACCCCGGGGCAACGAAAAATTTTCATGATCTTAAAATCTATTTTGGGAGAATGGGATGAAGAAAGATATCGGAATTTTGCTCGTATCGGTTTTCAAGGTGAAGATGATGTTTATCCGTATTTTGTACAAGGGGCAAACGGGGGGCCCTTTTATAAGTTGGGGCAAGACCTTTCGGGATACGAATGAGACTTTTGACCTTCGATTTTGTTTTAAGGGCCGGGGTGCTTATGAATTTGATGGCTGGGCTTTGAAAAATTTGGGGTAAAAGTGAAATATTGGAAAGTTGGTAAATTGAAAATTGGCCATGTCTTGGAAATGGTCCCACATTTTTTTGGAAATTTAATTGGTCAAACCCGTGGGGCCATGGCTTTTTAACTCATAAAGGCACAAAAAATGACTAATAAGTCATCTTCTACCTTTTACCTTTGAAGAAAAATCAAACCTTGGAGCCACCCAGGCCTTCGGCCTCCCAAAAATTTGAAGATAAAAATTAGCCTCAAAAAAATTTTTTTCCCGCCCCTA
>NW_026714410.1:0-23254 GCF_029784015.1 Lycium ferocissimum
TGACCCATCCTTCTTCTTAACAAACAGCACAGGAGCACCCTGCGGAGAGGCACTCGGGCAAATAAACCCCTTACTCAAAAGACCTTACAACTGCTCTTTCAGTTCCTTGGGTTCTGCTGGTGCCATCCTATAAGGTGGGATGGAGATAGGACGAGTCCCTGGGTCTAAGTCAATCCAGAAGTCAATGCCACGATCCGGTGGCATGCCAGGAAAGTCCGCGGGGAACACATCCGCAAACTCGCGAACCATTGGAACCGAATCAAGAGATGGAGTATCTGCACTGGTGTCACGGATATGTGCCAGATAAGCTAAACAACCCTTCTCTATTACCTTCCTAGCGCGAACAAAGGATATTACTTTCTTAGGGAGGGGACTAAGGTTACCCTTCCACTCGAGTCTGGGTGCCCAGGCATGGCTAGTGTAATAGTCTTAGAATGGCAATCAAGTATAGCATAATACGGGGACAACCAACTCATACACAAAATAACATCGAAGTCTTCCATGTCTAAGATCATCAGATCTGCCCAAGTACTATACCCCATAAAAGAAATTGCACATGAAGGGTAGACGTTATTCACTACCACAGAATCCCCAATAGGAGTAGACACAAAAATAGGGGTATCAAGAGTATCACACATCATATCCAGACCCACAGAAAAATTGTTACACCTCAAAAAATTTCATGTCATCATGTGGCAGATAGACTAACGTAGGGTGAGATGTATATGATATCCCTAGAAGTAAGAAAGGTTACTTGGAAATTCTAATTAAGATTCCAAAGATATTTGAGGTAAGAGGAGAAAGTTCGTTGAGGAAGGCAAGGTATAAGTCGTGTTTTGGAAGGATTTTACAAAGCACCGAGCTAATTTTGATTTAGTAATTTCTTGAGAAAGAGTTATAACACTCCTTAGATTGTTAATGAAGTGTTAAACAAGTCCTAAGAAGGTTCCATAAGGATTGGAGATCAAACGAATTGAAGAGAACAATTCTGGAAAAGTGGAGTTATACGACCACTTATACGGTCCGTAAACCTTAACAGGAAGGAACAACCCTGATGGTGAAATACGGTCACTTATATGGACCACATAAAGTTATACGAATCGTATAAGTGTCCGTATAACATGATTGGGACAGCTTTTTTTTTTTCAAGTATAAATAAGTAATCCAAGTTATTATTTTTCATTTCCCATCTTCTCCACTTCTCTCAAGAGCTCTAGAACATTTCATTAACATAAACTCAAGGTGAATCCAAGATCAAACACCAACAATTAGTGGAATCAAGTGTAAGGATGCAAACTAGGGTTGCTAGATGTCAAGAATCTCTTTGGAGTTGAAGTAAGGTTTTCTCCAAGTGAAGTATTTTCATCCAAAGCCCATTCCTACATAATCAAAGGTGAGTTTTATGATCATTTCATGTTACTAAGAATATTGAATGGTTGAATGACTTGGATTGAGGAAGAAAGTAGAATATGGAGCTCAAATGTGAAAATTGTGGTATTCTTGAATAGTAACTTGACTTGCATGATAGTTCTTGATATGTTATGAGTATAATTGTCACGACCCAACTGGAGGGCCGCGACGGGCACCCGATGCTAACCCACCCGGCACCTTTTAACATACTTTCACATCCTATCTAGGTGAGCCACATAGCTAAATCATGCTTTCATTCATCATTCATATTAATCCCATTGGGCGATAATTCACTTATATCATCATTAACAACTATGCCCATATAAATGTACATAAGCCGACGAGGCTATCAAAATAATATCCCAAAATATATGCCGACAAGGCCAAACATATCTAACCATATACACTTGTCTACGAGCCTCTAAGAAGAGTATGTCATAACATATAGGCGGGGCGGGACCCGCCGTGCCCATGAATATGTACACAAAAAGAATCTATACCAAAAGGCGACTCCGAATGAAGTGGAGCTCCGCTATGTAGTCCCTGAGAAATATAGCTATGGATCAAGTCTGTCTCCCTGGCCACCTACGGGAATGACACAGCGCCCACAAACAAAAGGACGTCAATACGAAGAATGTACTGAGTATGTAAAGCATGATCAATATCAATATGAAAGCATAATAGGCAACATATGCAATAGCATAGGATGGGAGATAATAGTATCATCGTCATAGCACTTACTTGCTTTCCATAGGAACATTCCATTTCTATTGCGTATCCGTACACATACATCCATATCCGTACTCATTCACCTTTCGTATCCATTTTCGTATTCGTATTCATATTTCCATTCATACTCATATTCATATCACTTACATCTCATATACATTTCATGTAAATAGCCTTTACATAATATTTACATATACTTAGCATATTCGTACTCATATTGATATCATATACATAGAATTTATATAGCATACCCGACCACGAAGGTTCGGTGTTTCACATACCTGGCCCTACCAAGGCTCAGTGTCATACATACCTGGCCCTACCAAGGCTCAGGGTTATCCGTACCCAACTGCAGTGGTGCGCATGCATTACATATATATATATACATACATATCTATACATTCTACCCGGCCATCTAAGCTCGGTGTTTCATAGTAGCCACACATGGGCACATATACATATAAGCTCAAAAGCATCTTTAGCATCATTACTATCGTCGTTCATAAAATCTATCCTTAGAGGATTTCTCGTCGTATAAGGAGCTTAGTACAATCATATCATATCGAGAATCATAAGCTTAATAGCTTTTAGAGATAGGGTCATTGGAGAATATCGTAGGCTCATAGAAGGATAGATATTTGGCCAAAGAACCATGCCTTATGAAAGAAGGGTTAGCCTTACATACCTTTCCGTTCAACTATTCTATCACGTGCACGTTCTTCTTCAATGCTCACGTTCTACCTTCATTATAGTTATACTATCATTAGGAAATCGATGACTCAACATACATGACTAAACCTAAGAAAATTGGACAGCATCTCCTTTATTTATACGACTCCCTCCATATCATGTATCAACACCCAAACATCAATAATAACTTTCACAACATCATCACAATAGCCTTTATTCAACTACATTATCCTTACTTCTCAATTCACTTCAATTCATCAATATTCATGGTCATATCACACAATTTCGTTCATTCATATACAAGGTCTATTCCATGTTCTCAATATCATTTATAACATGATTATAATCATAATTTATCAAGAATCATAACTCAATCCAAACATTTACTCAAAAGTGACACTATTCCCACATTCATGACCCATTTCCTATTTCCTTATATAATCCAAGTGTTTCAACTTTCAAATACCTTAAACAACAAGGAAATGTCATAAAACTTACCTTATATGGTGTAGGAATGAACCTTGGGTGCAAACACTTCACTTGAGAAAAACCCTAGTTTCACCTTCACTTGGATTTCTTGTTTTGGATGAACTTTAATGGGTTTCTTATACTTGATTCACTTAGTTTGATATAGATGATCACTAATATCTCTTGAATTTGTGTTGGAGAAAGGTTCTAGAGAGAAGGAGTGAAATGTGGAAATGAAATAATGAACTTGGGTCCCTTTTTAATAACTTAATAATCATCCGTCGGGACATTATACGGACGCTTATAGGGTCCGTATAAACTTACGGTCCGTATAAGTGACCGTGAAATGGGACCTTCAAACTCTTGTCTCGTGACCATTATACGGTCCGTGGTATAAATTCATACGGTCCGTATAACTGACCGTATAATCTGGGTGAGGGGACCTTCATTCTGTGATGGTTCCATTATACGGTCCGTATAACATTATACGGCCGTATAATGGCCGTATAACCATTAGTTCCGAACTTGTTCTCGTCACTTCGTTTGATCTCCAATCCTTATGGAACCTTCTTAACACTTGTTTAACACTTCATTAACAATCCAAGGGACGTTATAACTTTTCTCCAAAACTTCATTAAGTCATCATTAATTCGATACTCGTAAATCTTGCCCGACACATGACATATACCTTACTTTCCTTAACAACTTTCGTCTCCAACTTCAAATGTCTTTTAAATCTTATTTAGAATCATCAAATGCTATTTCTTACTTATCGAAACACCATATACTTCGTGCTTTTCGTTCTCCTATTCGCTGTGCATCAACGGAAAATTGTTCGAGGTGTAACATTCTTCCCCCCTAAGAACATTCATCCTCGAATGTTAAGCACTCGAGAATTCAACAAAAATTTTGCCAGAGTTTCCCCTATAATATGGCAGTACCATCTCGTCACAACAGCCCATAATAACAATGTCTCACAGGGCCACAACATAATAGCAATAGAATTTGGCCACACACGACCCAAATGCATAAAATGGAAACATACGTACCATATGATCTTGATGTCTCATCTTGGCCCTCTTTCGGGGGCTGAAATAAGTGCGGGTACTTGGATCTCATGATTTCTTTCGCTTCCCATGTCATTTCTTCTCGGTTATTGTTTCTCCACAAAATCTTTACTGAGGCCACTTCTTTGTTTCTAAGCCTCCGTACTTGCCTATCTAATATGGCAATGGGTATTTCTTCATAAGTTAACTTTACTGTCACTTGAACATCATTTACTGGGACGATCCTAGTAGGATCTCCAACATATTTACGAAGCATCGAGACATGAAAAACTGGATGAACTGACTCCAAATCAGGAGGTAAATCTAATTCGCAAGCCACTTTGCCTACCTTGTGCACAATTTCATAAGGCCCAATGTACCGGGGACTTAACTTCCTCTTTTGCCAAATCTCATAACGCCCTTCATTGGCGACACTTTCAAGAATACCCAATCTTTAACTTGGAACTCTAAGTCTCTTCGACGATTATCCGCATAGGACTTTTGACGACTTTGGGCTGCTAACAACCGATCTTGTATGAGCTTAACTTTCTCTATGGCTTGCTGGACCAAATCTGGCCCTATTAATTTAGTCTCTCCCACTTCAAATCACCCAATTGGGGATCTACACTTTCGCCTATATAAAGCTTCATACGGTTCCATTTGAATGCTAGAATGATAACTATTATTGTAAGCAAACTCAATGAGTGGTAAGTGATCATCCCAATTACCTCCAAAATCTAACATACATGCTCGTAACATATCCTCAAGAGTCTGAATGGTCCGTTCAGCTTGTCCATCAGTCTGTGGATGAAATGCCGTGCTAAGGCTCACATGAGTCCCCAACCCCTCTTGGAAGGACTTCCAGAAATTAGCCGTAAACTGAGTTCCTCTGTCTGAGATAATAGATAATGGAACACCATGAAGTCACACTATCTCTTTAACATAGAGCTTTGCATAATCTTTTGCTACATACGTCGTTCTGACTAGTAAGAAATGAGCTGACTTCGTGAATCTATCCACAATTACCCATATGGAATCATACTTACGTCGAGAACGGGGTAAGCCTGTAATAAAGTCCATGTTAATTACTTCCCACTTCTAAGTTGGGATTTCTATAGCTTGCAACAATCCGCCCGGCTTTTGGTGCTCGATCTTCACTTGCTGACAGTTGGGACATTGAGCTACAAATTCTGCTATATCTTTCTTCATCCCATTCCACCAATACATGGATTTAAGATCATGATACATTTTCGTTGTTGCGGGGTGGATAGAATAACGGGAGCAATGAGCTTCTCTCAATATTTGGTGGCATAAACCTGCCACATTAGGAACACATAGTCTACCTCGACATCGGAGAACTCTGTCTCCTACAATCTCGAATGATGACTTCTTTTTCTGAGGGAGTGTATCTCTGTAATGCATTAGCATGGGATCTTCGTATTGTCGCTCTTTCACTTTCACTACTAGCGGCGAAACTGCTGAATTCTGGATGGTAGTTCCCCTGCTACCTGAGTCCACTACTTGGACTCCCAGACTAGATAACTGCTGAAGGTCGCGAGCCATTTCTCTTCTCTCTGGTCGTACATCACACAAACTTCCCATAGATAGGCAGCTAAGAGCGTCAGCCACAACATTTGCCTTTCCGGGGTGATACAGAATATCAACATCATAATCTTTTAGCAACTCCAACCATCGTCGTTGCCGCAAATTCAACTCTTTCTACTTGAAGATATACTGAAGGCTCTTATGATCTGTGTAAATATCCACATGAACACCATATAAGTAATGTCTCCAAATCTTTAATGCATGAATCACTGCAGCTAATTCTAGATCATGAGTTGGATAATTCTTTTCATGTTTTCGTAATTGCCTTGAAGCATATGCAATCACCTTACCATGTTGCATCAATACACAGCCTAGCCCAATGCCTGAAGCATCGCAATAAACAACATAACCTTCCAATCCCCTCGGAAGTGTTAGGACCGGTGCAGAAGTCAATCTATCTTTTAGCTCTTGGAAGCCACGTTCACAAGCATCTGTCCATTGAAACTTTACTGATTTCTGGGTCAGCTTTGTGAGTGGTGCAGAAATAGAAGAAAAACCTTCTACAAACCTCCTGTAATAACCTGCTAAGCCCAGAAAGCTACGAACCTCCGTAGGAGTTGTGGGCCTTGGCCAAGTCTTTACGGCCTCAATCTTTTGGCTATCTACCCAAATACCATCGGCTGAAACAATGTGCCCCAGAAATGTCATTGAGTCCAACCAAAACTCACACTTAGAAAATTTCGCAAACAACTCTCGAGTTCGAAGAACTCTAAGGACAGTACGCAAATGATCCGCATGTTCTGCCTCGGATCTAGAATACACCAAGATGTAATCGATGAACACAATCACGAACAAATCTAGAAAGGGCCTGAACACATCGTTCATCAAATCCATGAACGCTGCCGGTGCATTAGTTAGCCCAAATGACATTACCCGAAACTCAAAATGGTCATATCTTGTTCTGAAGGTTGTCTTAGGGATATCTTTCTCCCTAACTCTCACTTGATGATACCCGGATCTCAAATCTATCTTTGAAAACCATCTGGCACCTTGTAATTGGTCAAACAAGTCATCAATCCTCGGAAGAGGATACTTATTCTTAATCATCACCTTATTTAATTGCCGATAGTCAATGCACATTCTCAAGGAGCCATCTTTCTTTCGGACAAACAATACGGGTGCTCCCCATAGGGATGAACTAGGCCTAATAAAGCCTTTCTCGAGCAAGTCTTTCAATTGCTCCTTCAACTCTTTCAATTCTGCGAGAGCCATTCTATAAGGAGGAATAAATATAGGCTTAGTGTCTGGTAACACATCAATAGCGAAATCAATCTCCCGCTCGGGAGGGAGGCCTGGAAGCTCTTCCGGGAACACATCCTAAAATTCATTTACTACGGGAACTGACTGAAGAGTCGGCGGTTCAGCCTTTACATCTTGAACCCGAACTAGATGATAAATGCAACCTTTTGTGATCATTTTCCTTGCCTTTAGATAGGAAATAAACCTACCCTTTAGTGACGCCGTATTTCCTTTCCATTCTAAAACTGGTTCTCCCGAAAATTGGAAGCGAACCATTTTCATTCTACAATCAACATTGGCGTAGCAAGAAGCCAACCAATCCATACCCATAATAACATTAAAATCCATCATTTTTAACTCATGCAATTCAATCATAGTACGACGATCACAAATCACAATTACACCATTTCTATATACTCGGCTAGCTATTACCGATTCACCAATGAGTGTGGACACCTCAAAAGGTTTAATCGACTTTGGTTTGACTCTAAACTGACCCGTAATATACGGAGTAACATATGACAATATGGAGCCCGGATCTATCAAAGCATATACATCATGAGAAAATACTGATAATATACGCGACCGCATCGGGAGAAGACTCAAGATCTTAGCGTCCGGCCAAAGCATAAATACGGTCGAGGACCGCTAAGCGGGGACTCTCCTCTCGCCTCTACCATGGCCGACTAGCGTATGTGAACCTGGCCCCATAGAGCGTATAGAAAATGAAGATCCGGCTACTGACCCTGAAGGTTGGGTCCTACCTCTGCCACCAACTGAGGGGCAATCACGCATAACATGGCCTGGTCGACCACATGAATAGAACATTTCCGAACCTGATCTGTACTGACCCCAATGTAACTTCCCGCACTGGGAACATCGTTGTATGGGTGGCCTCGCCTGACCCGAATCACCTCTAAACTGAGATCCCGAGAAGCTCTGACTCGGCCCGGGATAAGTAGATCTATCAAATCTCGCGGTTCGAAACCGTGGAGGCGCGCTGGTCATAAAGTTGCCCGAATGCCTCGGCGTTATGTCCGTGCCCGCCTGCTATACTCATATATCATCGGACCCGAAGATCTAGCCCTCTTGTTATGCCCTCTATCATGCTCACGCTCACTTCGTTGTTGTTGTCGGCTTTCTTCTAAATTCTGAGCATGGGCTTAGATACGTGAAATATCCATATTGTCCTGAAGGGAAGTAGTTAAGCACCTATCCATCAAATGTGGCCCTAGGCCCTTCACAAATCGGTGCACTCTGTCACCCATATCCGCTACCATGGCTGAAGCATACCTAGACAAAGAATTGAAGCGGAGACTATACTCTAGGGCACTCATTCTTCCTTCCCTCAAATTTAGGAACTTATCGGCTCTAGCTCACCGAACTTTAGGAGGCAAATAATGTCGTAGAAATGCATCTATAAATTCTTACCATACCGGAGGAGGCGCATTGGCTCCCCATGAAACCATCCAAATCGTGTACCAATGAACCGCAACATCCCTCAATCTATAGGATGCTAACTCCACCGATTCGGTGTCCGAAGCATGTATTAATCGAAGCGTCCTCAACATACCATCAATGAAATTCTGAGGGTCCTCATCCGGCTTTGATCCAAAGAATTTCGGAGGGTTCAAACTAATTAAATCACGGGCCCTTGCACTAACAGCCCTATCACCTTGCCCTGATCACTTTGCCGCCGAGTTCGAGAGGCGACAACCAATTGAGTAAGCAAATGAATGGCCTCTTTTACATCTTGGCCGAACGCATCCGGTGGAGGAACCGGGAGGTGGCCGGAATGGGCCGAGGCTCCCTCACGCTCCTCTAAAATAGATACTGAATGGGAGGACTGAGATTGAGCCGCACTCTGGGACTCACTTTCCTCTACTACCGGTGGTGGTGCTCTTTCAGCCCGTATTTCTGCCACCGTCTTGCCCTTTTGGGCCGCTTGTATCAACTTTCTCTTTACAGGCATTTCTGAAATACACAACACACGGTTAAGGAACAAGAAGTTCTTATATCATAGCTCTATCGCACGATTCTTATGACGAAAGAAGGTCATTTATTCCTAAAATGCCCGCAGCTTTTTGTTCATAAGTGTGGCGCGCAACACACCCATAACCAAGACTCTACTGGACACGGCTCGTAGACACACCCTAGGACTGAACTACTCTGATACCACTTTTGTCACGATCCAACCGGAGGGCCGCGACGGGCACCCGGTGCTAACCCACCCGGCACCTCTTAACATACATTCACATCACATCTAGGTGAGCCACATAGCTAAATCATGCTTTCATTCATCATTCATATTAATCCCATTGGGCGACAATTCACTTATATCATCATTAACAACTATGCCCATATAAATGTACATAAGCCGACGAGGCTATCAAAATAATATCCCAAAATATAGGCCGACAAGGCCAAATAAATCTAACCATATACACTTGTCTACGAGCCTCTAAGATGAGTATGTCATAACATATAAGCGGGACAGGACCCCACCGTGCCCATGAATATGTACACAAAAGAATCTATACCAAAAGTTGTAGCTCCGAATGAAGTGGAGCTCCGCTATGTAGTCCCTGAGAAATATAGCAATGGATCAAGTCTGTCTCCCTGGCCACCTGTGGGCATGACACAACATCCACAAATAAAAGGACGTCAGTACGAAGAATGTACTAAGAATGTAAAGCATGATCAATATCAATATGAAAGCATAATAGGCAACATATGAAATAGCATAGGATGGGAGACAATAGTATCATCGTCATAGCACTTACTTGCATTCATTTTCGTATTCGTATCCATTTTCGCATTCGTATTCATATTTCCATTCATACTCATATTCATATCATTTACATCTCATATACATTGCATATACATAGCCTTTACATAACATTTACATATACTTAGCATATTCGTACTCATATTGATGTCATATACATAGCATTTATATAGCATACCCAACCATGAAGGTTCGGTGTTTCACATACCTGGCCCTACCAAGGCTCAGTGTCATACATACCTGGCCCTACCAAGGCTCAGGGGTATCCGTACCCAACTGCAGTGGTGCACGCGCATTACATATATATATATATAAATACACATGTATACATTCTACCCGGCCACCTAAGCTCGGGGTTTCATAGTAGCCACACATGGGCACATATACATATAAGCTCATAAGCATCTTTAGCATCACTACTATCGTCGTTCATAAAATCTATCCTTAGAGGATTTCTCGTCGTATAAGGAACTTAGTACAATCGTATCATATCGAGAATCATAAGCTTAATAGCTTTTAGAAATAGGGTCATTGGAGAATATCGTAGGCTCATAGAAGGATAGATATTTGGCCAAAGAACCATGCCTTATGAAAGAAGGGTTAGCCTTACATACCTTTCCATTCAACTATTTTATCACGTGCACGTTCTTCTTTAATGCTCACGTTCTACCTTCATTAGAGTTATACTATCATTAGGAAATCGATGACTCAACATACATGACTAAACCTAGAGAAAATTGGACAGCATCTCCTTTATTTATACGACTCCCTCTATATCATATATCAACTCCCAAACATCAATAATAACTTTCACAACATCATCACAATAGCCTTTATTCAACTACATTATCCTTACTTCTCAACTCACTTCAATTCATCCATATTCATGGTCATATCACACAATTTCATTCATTCATATACAAGGTCTATTCCATGTTCTCAATATCATTTATAACATGATTATAATCATAATGTATCAAGAATCATAACTCAATCCAAACATTTACTCAAAAGTGACACTATTTCCACATTCATAACCCATTTCCTATTTCCTTATATAATCCAAGTGTTTCAACTTTCAAATACCTTAAAAAATAAGGGAATATCATAAAACTTACCTTAGATGGTGTAGGAATGAACCTTGGGTGCAAACACTTCACTTGAGAAAAACCCTGGTTTCACCTTCACTTGGATTTCTTGTTTTGGATGAACTTTAATGGGTTTCTTATACTTGATTCACTTAGTTTGATGTAGATGATCACTAATATCTCTTGAATTTGTGTGGGAGAAAGGTTCTAGAGAGTTCTAGAGAGAAGGAGTGAAATGTGGAAATGAAATGATGAACTTGTTCCCCTTTTTAATAACTCTAAAATCTGATCTGTCGGGACATTATACAGATACTTATACGGTACGTATAAACTTATATAGTCCGTATAAACTTATACGGTCCGTATAAGTGACCGTGAAATGGGACCTTCAAACTCTCGTCTCTGTGACCATTATACGGTCCATATAAATTTATACGGTCCGTATAACTGACCATATAATCCCTCCAGTGAGGGACATTCACTGTGATGGTCCTGCGGTCTATTATACGGTCCGTATAACATTATACGATCCGTATAATGGGCCGTATAAGCCATCAGTCCACTGATCTTGTTCTCGTCACTTCGTTGATCTCCAATCCTTATGGAACCTTCTTAACACTTGTTTAACACTTCATTAACAATCCAAGGGACGTTATAACTCTTCTCCAAAACTTCATTAAGTCATCATTAATTTGATACTCGCAAATCTTGCCCGACACATGACATATACCTTACTTTTCTTAACAACTTTCGTCTCCTACTTCAAATGTCTTTGAAATCTTATTTAGAATCATCAAATGCCATTTCTTACTTATCGAAACACCATATACTTCGTGCTCTTCGTTCGCCTATTCGCTGTGCATCAAGGAAAATTTTTTCGAGGTGTAACAATAATTTTGCCATAAATGATATGGATGACGTTAGAAAAGTATTATATGAGGATGAATGTGGTGTTATATAATAGCTATGGTTATGGATGACTTTGAGAGGGAATTTTGAGAATTGGATAATGTCTAGCTTAACAAATTTTATTGATTATGATATTGTGGGTGTTGTTGTTGATGTTTGGGAGTTGTTATATTGTAGAAACAACGGAGATGCTGCCCAATTTTCATTAGCTTTAGCTTACGCTTAAGTGTGTTTCCGGTGATCTAATCTTAGTACGGATTCTCTTGAATGTCGAATCATAAACATTGGAGGGAAGCGCTTAATCAATAAAGTTAAAGAGGTGTGAAGATATGTAAGGCTAGTTCCCTTCTTTCAAAGGAATGACTCTTATTATGTTATTCCTTTCTATATTCCCATTATCTTCTTACACTCTAAAAGAGGAGGGTTAAAGGTTCTTAAGGGCTTCTTATGAGATAGAGATGAGCTATGTTCCATGATAACGATAATGATGATATTGATGCTATGATAAACCCAATATTCTTATTTTTATGACTTTATTGATGTGGTTTCTCGTTGATAGTCTCACCTCATGTTACTAGTTCCTTCGAGGTGAGACATGATGATCATGATTATTCCATAACATAGTCGGAGGTTACCAACCTTACGTCACTCCGATAGAGTTATAGCTTTCACTTGGACTCTCATGTATGCTTATATATTTTTATGTATGATCACACCTTGCCGATATGGCCGGGCAGACACACCACTGCAGTGGGCAGCTTACCTCGGATGCGGGAGGCCTGGACGCGGGCTAATGATGATCACACAGTACCTATATGGTCGGGCAGCTTATATATGTATGATATGATGTTATTTTTATTATAAAAGTTAGCATGCATAACTCCGCCTTAAGAGGCATTCAGTTACAGGTTTAATTCCAGTTTTAAGTTCTTTATGTCTTTATTATGTTATTGTACATGCCTTACATACTCACTATATTGTTTGTACTGACGTCCTTTTCTCTATGGACGTTGTGTTCATGTCCACAGGCAGACAGGAAAATGATGCGGACACCTAGGAGCTTTTCCAGCAGATTTACAGGAGAACTCCACTACTCTGGAGTCGCCATTTCTTGGTATATTTATTTGTGTACATATTGGGGCATGGCGGGGTCCTGTCCCGTCCTTATGACTCCAGTATTCCAGTTAGAGGGTCGTTGATACCTATATGTGGGTTGTAGATGTTATGTGATCTCTTCATTGCATTTTGTACATCATTTTCAAAACCTTGTGGGCTTGCGCTTTTATATAAGTTTTGGAAGGTATTCGGAGATTGGTTCATGATAGGTTGTGATCACAATGATATATGTCTGGTTGAGTATGATAGTCAGCATGATGAGTGGTGCTCGGTAGTCAGTTCCGGGTACCCTTAATTACCCACTAGCTGGGTTGTGAAAAAAGTGGTATCAGAGCAGTTTCGTCCTAGGGTGTGTCAACGAGCCGTGTCCAGTAGAGTCTTGTTTATGGGTGTGAAGCGCGCCGCACTTATAAACAAGAGGCTGCAGGGCATTTAGAAAAAATGACTGCCTTTCTTCTTATTAGATCGTGCCATAGAGCCATGTTATAAGATTTCCTTTTTGTCTAATTATGCGCTATGATTTCAGTGATGCCGGTAAAGAGAAAAGCGACAGCCACCCAGAAGGGCAAGACTGCGGCAGGAAGGCGGGTTGAATAGGAGCCGCTGGTACATATAGAGGAGGGTGAGTCCCATAATGAGGCTCCATCTCACACCTCTCACACTCCGCTTGTATCAGGGGAGCATGAAAGGGCTTCAGCTCCAGTGCCTTCAGTTCCTCCGTCGGGTGCTTCGGGTCAACAGATAACCGAGGCTATTCAGCTACTGACTCAGCTAGTTACCGCCCAGGCTCAGTGGCAGAGTGTGGGATCGGGTGATAGAGCCATTAGTGTCAGAGCCCGTGATTTTATGAGTTTAAGTCTGCCGAAATTTTTTGGGTCAAAGCCGGATGAAGACACAAAGGGTTTTATAGATGAGGTGTTGAGGACGCTGAGGATTATTCATGCTTCCAATACGAAGTCCGTGGATTTGGCATCTTATAAGCTCTGTGATGTGGCGGTCCTTTGGTATAACAACTGGATTTCTTCAAGAAAGGGAAATGCACCTCCCCCAGTTTGGCAAGAATTCGTGGATGCCTTCATCCGCCACTATTTGCCACCCGAGGTTCAAAGGGCCCAAGCCAACAGGTTTCTGAATCTAAAGCAAGGAAGTATGAGTGCTCAGGAGTATAGTCTCTATTTTAACTCATTGGCTAGATATGCTCCTACTATGGTAGCTATTACACCTCAAAATTTTTTTCCGTTGATGCACAGTAAATAGGCTAATGAAGAACAAAGTATATGGTGCCTCGATAAGTAAGAAATAGCATTTGATGACCTTAAGTAAGATTTCAAAGACATTCGACGTTAGACGAGAAAGATTGCCAAGAGAAGGCCAAGCTTACGATAAGTATCGGAAGGAATCCATGAGTAACGAGTTAATGGTGAATTAAAGAGATTATGAAGAAGAGTTATAACGTCCCTTAGATTGGTAGTGAGGTGTTATACAAGTGCCAAGAAGGTTCCATAAGAATTGGAGATCAAACGAGTCGACGAAAACAAGATCGAAACCATTGGGCATTATACGGCCAGACATACTGGCCGTATAAAAGATACGGACCGTATGTCAGCTGTAGATTCAGCCCAGTTGGCATGACTCTTGGACCAAATATACGGTCCGGACATACGGCCCGTGAAAATTATACGGACCGTATGTTGGTCCGTATACTCGATCGGGACGAATGTTGTATTTAATGAGGTTCAAGTTTATTTCATTTCATTTTCATCTTTCACTCCCTTCTCTCTAAAACATCTCTCCACACTTCTCCCACAAGTTTTCAAGTGAATTAGTGCTCAACTTCATCAAACCAAGTGAATCAAGTATAAGAAACCCATTAAAGTTCATCCAAAGCAAGAACCCAAGCAAGGGAAAATCTAGGGTTTTGCTCAAGTGGGATATTTGAACCCGAAGTTCAATCCAACACCCTCTAAGGTAAGTTTTATGATGTTTCCATGTCTTTTAAAGTATTTGGAAGATGAAACACTCGGATTACATAGGAGTATAAGAAATGGGTCACGAATGGATGAATAGTATCACTCTTGAGTAAATGTGTGGAATGAGATATGATTCTTGACGCGTTATGAATATGATCACGTTATAAATGATATTGAGAGTATGGAAATCGACATTGTATGTGAATTAATGTATTGTCGAGTTACGACTGTGAATGTAGAAAATTGAAGTGAATTGTGAAGTAAGGGTAATGTAGATGACTAAAGGCTATTGTGATGATATTGTGAATGTTATTGTTGATGTTTGGGAGCTGATATGTAATACGAGGGGAGTAGTATAAATAAAGGAGATGCTGTCCGAATTTCTCTAGAATTAGTTATGAATGCTAAAGCTGCCTACCATCTAATATGAGTATGCACTTCAATGAAGGTAGAACGTGAGCTTTGAAGAAGCACGTACAAGTGATAGAATAGTGGCACAGAAAGGTATGTAAGGCTAACCCTTCTTTCATAAGGCATGGTTTTGGGCCAATTGTTCAGTCTCTTATGAGTTCATGATACTTTCTAATGATCCTAGCTCGAGAAGCGATTAAGCCAATGATGCTCAAATGATACGATGGTACTAAATTCCTTATATGACGAATAACGCCCTAAGGATAGAATGTAATGAATGACGATAGTAAGAAGGCTAAGAGATAGATATGAGCTTGTATGTGTGCATGCCCATGAGAGGCTATTGTGAACCCCGAGCTTATATGGCCGGGTAGAATATAGAAAGTAAGTATATATGCATATCTATATATAACGACGCGCGCGCACCACTGCAGTTGGGTACGAATAACACTGAGCCTTGGTAGGGCCAGGTACGGATAACCCTGAGCCTTGGTAGGGCCAGGCACTGAGCCTTGGTAGGGCCAGGTACGAGAAACACCGAACTTATTGGTCGGGTACGCAATATAATAAGCTATATGTATGACATCTATATGAGTATGAATAAGCTATATGTATGACATCTATATGAGTACGACTATGCTTTGTGTATGATAACGATTAGAGTACGAATATGTTGAGACTATGTAAGTGCCAAGTAAGGGCTATGAATATGCAATGTATATGATATGAGCATGAGTATGAAGGGAGATATGAATACGAACACGAAAGTTGATACAAAAGGTAAATGAGCAAGAATACAATTGTATGTACACGAGTACGAAATAGAAATGGAACGTCCTTATGGAAAGCAGGTAAGTGCTATGATGATGATACTATTGTCTCCCAGCTATATTATTTCATATGTTATCCTTTATGCTCTCATATTGATATTGATCATGCTTTACATACTCAATACATTCTTCGTATGCGACGTCCTTTTGTTTGTGGATCTTTGCGTCATGCCCACGAGTGGCCGAGAGAGACAGATTTGATCCATAGTTTGTACTATCTCGGGGACTACATAGCGAGCTCCATTTCATTCGGAGGCTATGACTTTTGGTACGGATTCTTTTGTGTATATATTCATGGGCATGGCGGGGTCCTGTCCAGCTCATACGTTACGATATGATGTACCCTTCTTAGAGGCTCGTAGACATTGTGTATATGGTTAGATACATTCGGCCTTGTCGGCCTATATTTTGAGATGTTGTTTGATCGCCTTGTCGGCGCATGTACATTTATATGGTCACAGATGTTCTTGATGATATAGATGTGTTATTTCCCAATGTGATTAGAATGATGACGAATGAAAATCATGATATAATTATCTTTGCTCATCTAAAATGTGATGTATAAGTATGTTAAGGGGTGCCCGGGTGGGCTAGCACCGGGTGCTCGTCGCGGCCCTCGAGTTGGGTCGTGACAAAAGTGGTATCAGAACAGTTCAGTCCTAGGGTGTGTCTACGAGCCGTGTCTAGTAGAGTCTTGGTTATGGGTGTGTTTCGCGCCACACTTATAAACAAGAATTTGCGGACATTTTAGGAATGACCTTCTTTCTTTATAAGAAATCGTGCGATAGAGCTTTGATGTAAGAACTTCTTGCTTCTTAACGATATGTTATGTATTTCAGAAATGCGTAAAGAAAGGCTATAGCAGCCCAAAAAGGGCAAGACGGTGACGAGAAAAAGCGAAAGAGCACCGCCACCGGTAGTAGGAGAAAGTGAGTCCCAGTGCGGCTCAATCTCGGCCTTCCGTTCGGGGCCACATATTAGAGGAACGTGAGGGAGCCTCAGCCCCAGCTCCAGCACCTCCGGCTCCTCCACCGAATGCTTCAGGCCAAGATGTGAGAGAGGCCATTAATTTGCTAACTCAATTGGTTGCAACCCAAACTCAGAGGCCAAGTTCAGGGCAAGGTGATAGGGCTGTTAGTGCAAGAGCCCGTGATTTTATCAGTTTGAACCCTCCGGAATTCTTTGGATCAAAGCCGGATGAGGACCCTCAGAATTTTATTGACGGAATGTTGAGGACGCTTCGGTTGATACATGCTTCAGACACCGAATCGGTGGAGCTAGCGTCCTATAGATTGAGGGATGTCGCGGTATGTTGGTACACAGTTTGGATGGCTTCACGGGGAGCCAATGCACCTCCCCCGGTATGGCAGGAATTTGTAGATGCATTCCTCCGACATTATTTGCCCCCGGAAGTTCGGCGAGCTAGAGCCGATAAGTTCCTAAATTTGAGACAAGGGAGCATGAGTGCTCTAGAGTATAGCCTCCGCTTCAACTCCTTGGCTAGGTATGCTTCTACGTGGTGGCGGATATGGGTGACCGAGTACCTTTGGTTTGTGAAAAGGCCCGGGGCCACATTTGATGGATAGATGTTTGACGGCCGTCCCTTCGGACAATATGGATATTGCACGCATCCAAGCCCACGCTCAAAATTTAGAAGAAAGCTTGCAACAAAAAAGGAGCGAGCATGATAGAGGGCATAGCAAGAGGGCTAGATCTTCGGGTCCGATGAATGAGCATAGAGGTGGGCACAGACAGCAGTCTTCTAGACAGTCGGGCTATCCTATGACTAGTGCGCCTCCACGGTATTCAGGCCAGAGATTTGATAGATCTACTCATCCCGGGCCGAGTCAGAGCTTTCTGGGATCCCAGTTTAGAGGCGATTCGGGTCAGGCGAGGCCACCTGTACCACGATGCTCCCAGTGTAAGAAGTTAAATTGGGGTCAGTGCAGATTGGGCTTAGAGGGTTGCTATTCATGTGGTCGGCCAGGCAATATTATGCGAGATTGCCCCTCAGTTAGCGGCAGAGGTAGGACTGACCCCTTCGTGGTCGAGAGCGGATCTTAAGCATCTATACGCCCCATGGGGCTAGGTTCACGCGTGCCGCCGGCCGTGGTAGAAGGCGTGGGGAGAGCCCCGAGTTCTAGCGGTCCCCTCGGCACCGTATCTATGCTTTGGCGGGACGCCAAGACCTCGAGTCTTCTCCGATGTGGTCACGGTATATTATCGATTTTTTCTCATGATGTATATGCTTTGATAGATCCCGGCTCCACATTGTCATATGTTACTCCGTATATTGCGGGTCGGTTTAGAATCAAACCGGAGTCGATTAAGCCTTTTGAGGTTTCTACACCCGTTGGTGAATCGCAGAATAGCCGAGTATATAGAAATTGTGTAATTGTGATTTGTGATCGCCGTACTATGATTGACTTGCATGAGTTAAAAATGGTGGATTTTGATGTTATTATGGGCATGGATTGGTTGGCTTCTTGCTACGCCAATGTTGATTGTAGAATGAAAATGGTTCGCTTCCAATTTTCGGGAGAACCAGTATTAGAATGGAAAGGAAACACGGCATCGCCAAAGGGTAGGTTTATTTCCTATCTAAAGGCAAGAAAAATGATTACAAAAGGTTGCATTTATCATCTAGTACGGGTTCAAGATTTAGAAGCCGAACCGCCGACTTTTCAGTCAATTCCTGTAGTGAATGAGTTTCCGGATGTATTCCCGGAAGAGCTCCCAGAGCCTTCCTCCCAGCGGGAGATTGATTTTCTTATTGATGTGTTGCCGCATTACACTAAGCCTATATCTATTCCTCCTTATAAAATGGCTCCCGCAGAATTGAAGGAGTTGAAGGAGCAATTGAAAGACTTGCTCGAGAAAGGCTTTATTAGCCTAGTTCATCCCTCGGGGAGCACCCGTATTGTTTGTCCGAAAGAAAGAACTCGCTCCTTGAGAATGTGCATTGATTATCGGCAATTGAATAAGGTGACGATTAAGAATAAATATCCTCTTCCGAGGATTGATGACTTATTTGATCAATTACAAGGTGCCAAATGGTTTTTCCAAGATAGACTTGAGATCCGGATATCATCAAGTGAGAGTTAGGGAGAAAGATATCCCTAAGACGCCTTTCGAGAACAAGATATGGCCATTTTGAGTTCCGGGTGATGTCATTTGGGCTAACTAATGCACCGGCAGTGTTTATGGATTTAATGAATGATGTGTTTAGGCCCTTCCTAGATTTGTTTGTGATTGTGTTCATCGATGACATCTTGGTGTATTCCAGATCCGAGGCGGATCATTTACGTACTGTCCTCAGAGTTCTTCAGACCCGAGAGTTATTTGCAAAATTTTCTAAGTGTGAGTTCTGGTTGAACTCAGTGACGTTTCTTGGGCACATTGTCTCAGCCGATGGAATTCGGGTAGATAGTCAAAAGATAGAGGCCGTAAATACTTGGCCAAGACCTATAACTCCTACGGAGGTACTGTTATATCCCGTATTTCGTACGTCGGGATAATCCGAGTCAATCTTGATTAGTTAAGGACAAGACCATTCCGAGATATGAAGTAGAGACTTTTGTATGTTTTAAAGGCTTGAATTGCGTGTGATTTTAATGTCATGAAAATGTTAAGGAAACATTGGAGTCATATTCCATTTTTAGTAAGTATGCTAATTTTGGAAAGTTGAAAATTCAACAAAAAAAAAGAAAGAAATAAGGACCATGTGGCCGGCCACCTCATGTGGGCCATGGCCACATGGTTGGCTAGCAATTGCAATAAAATATGACTTAAGGGGAGTATTTTCATCATCTTCATCACTTGGAATTTTCAAGAAACATGGAGAGAAACAACCAACAACCATTCGGCCAACACCCCTAGAAATTGAAGACCAAAAATCCAATCCAAAAAAATAATTTCTTCTAGCAATCCCAACCATTGAAGGGTCCTCTTTAACGTGGAACAATTGTTGGAGCAAGAAAATCCCTTATTTTTGCAAGAACAAGCCATAACCAAGTGAAGGAGGAAGTGAAGAAGGCAAGGTTTAATCTTCTCTTTTATATGTTATGCATGGTTTATGTGTGTTGTTAGATGTGGAAATGAATGAAAATCATGAAAATAATGGATGTGGAAGTCTAGCCGTGAGTGTGTGTGTGTGGGCCGTGCCTATATGTGTGTGTAGGGAGTGAAGAACTAATTGTACCTAGCATGTTGTGTGTGTTGTTGTAGTGTGTAGAAATGGGATGAAAATTATGGAATTTGAAATTTGATGTTGTGGCCGTATATAGGGTGTGGGACCGTGTGTATATGTAATGTGTATGTCAAGAATGAATTAATTTTATTTAGCATGTTGGTTGTTGTTGTTGTGTAGATTTTATGTTGATAATGGAAGTGTTATGGTTCAAATTGAAGTTGTAATGGTTGTGGGCTGATTTGGAAGTTAATGTAATTCTTATGTGGATTTTATGTTTATGGTAATGACATTGTAATTCAAGAAATATGTTAGAGTTATTATGTTGAGTTGGGGAGAGATTTCGGGTAAGGTGGAAGTGGGGTTGGATTGTTGGAAATATTGTGTGAATTGTTTAAAACGTTCTTGAATATTGTTTGAATGGTTTTGAATTAGTAATCGAATGTATAAATGTCGATATTGGTTTGTAAGTAGTCGAGTAGTTATGGAATATTATGAATGTTGTTGAATTATGTAGAAAAAGAGCTATTAATGTTAGAATGTATTTTGAGTTGATTGTTGATGTCGTAGCTTGGTTGTTGGTTTGGTTGTTGATGAATTTGGCCAAGTTGAAATCTCGGGTTGGTGTATTTACGGGGGAAAATGTCACGAAATTTCGGTAGAATTCAATGTTCATTTGGAATTGAATGCTTAAATGCTTATGGCTAATGTTTGGTATATTGGCGTTATGTAGATCTTCGAGCATCCGAGTCGAGATCTGATTTAGCTTGCGAGCGGACGAGGTATGTGGGCGTTACTTTCCCTTTTCTTTGGCATGTCGTGAGTACCACTAGGCTATGACCTCGAATCTCGGGGTAATTCCACTCTTAGAATCCGAGCCTAGATGCGTACTTTATTCGTGCCTAAAGACTTATTCTTTGATGTAACCAAACTAAGGTTCTTATGTTTTCAAAAGATGGAATTTCAAAAGTCTTATAAGGAATTTGGCTATTAAAAGGTTCCGGACTTCAAACGCCCGTAACTTTTGCATATGAGCTCGAATCGCCCCGAAACATAATAGGTAACTTCATAAGACATAACATTCCCCTAACTCTCGTAGTCGGGCTCGGATGGAGTCGGCACCCGTCCGTGGGGCTCGCGGCTTTTCTATGATTCTCCTTAATGACCTTTAAGAAAGATTTAGTATTATTTTCACCTTGATCTCCGAGCATGGATTCCCTACTTATTTGGTAAGTTTAGAATTTTGAATTAGATGCCTTTAAATAAGGATTGTTACGCATGTGACTTCGATATGTAATTATGATTTCCAAAGTTCGTTTGATATGTTCCCGAATGGCATTCAAAAGAAAATTCGATTGGACTATGACCCTAATCTGTAAATAATGGTTCGTTCTGGTTAATTTACTAAATTTTGGTAAATGTTTATGCTGCATACGATTTATGAATTTTGTACATTATATATGATTCCTACGATTCTGCTCGTGCATATTATTGTTACTTCCTTCGCCGAGTCCCGGGCCGGTTATCATCGTGCGCACAATCCGAAGTATGATGAGAGTCCAAAGTATGATGAGCGTCTGAAATATGATCTGATTCTGATATATGATATGATACGAAGTATGATGAGTTCTGAAATATGATATGGTTCTGAAATGTGATATGATTCTGAAATATGATGCGATTTGGAGGAGATGTTCGGAGAATATACAAAAACTTCTGAAGTATGATGAGTTGTGAAGGGAGGAAGGGCGACCACGTTCCGCGCCGGGTCCCATTATGGACCATATATGACATATGTTTTTGACATACATGATGTATGTTTATAAAATAAGCATGCTGACATTCTGATTATTATATTTGTTTTCTGTACTTCGTATATGATTTCCGGTAAGTGATATGCGTATAATGTACGTGATACCTCACCGAGTCCCTCACTAGAGGGCCGGGTACGATACGTATGTACGATGATGCGATGATCTGATTATGATATGACTTGGCTTACCGACTTGTGTATATGCATAATAAGCGGTTCAGAAGGCAAGATATGTTTTTTTTTCCGGATTCTATACTTATTTCTATAACCCTCATTCCGGTTTTGATTCTGTTTAATGTATTTCCTGCTTTACATACTCGGACATATTAAAATGCACCGACCCCTTTCTTCGGGGGCTGCGTTTCATGCCGCGCAGGTACAGGTACTCGTTTGTGTTATTCCCGTATTTTTAACAACGGGATGATTCGAGTTAATGATGACAAGTTAGGAACAAGATTATTCCGGGACATGAAGTCGGGATTTTTAATCACGATTTTGTTCTAGGAACAAAAGTGGTATATGACTTTGTTGGCATAAAAGCATTAAGGAAATATTTGGGGCCAAAAATGAATTAAAGAAACTCGTAAATCATGAAAATTAAGGGCCAAAGTAGCCGGCCATAATAGTTGTGGGCCATGGCCACATGATTTTTTTTTTATATGGCAATTAAAAGATGAATAAGTCATCTTTCTCTTCATTCTTGCCTTAGAGAAACATCAAGAAACTTGAAGAAACAAGAGGAGCTAGCATTCGGCCATAGAGAGCAATTTTCAAGACCAAGAAATCTCCATAAAAAAAATTGGTTCTTCTAGCAAAACAACTAATTCAAGGGTGCTTGTTAACGTGGAGGCGTTGGTTGGATCAATAAGCTATCCGTTTCTCTTATTCACCACCTTAGTGGACGTGTGAAGTGAAGAAAAGGTAAATTAATTTTCTTTTATGTGTGGGGGGGG
>NW_026714411.1:0-24118 GCF_029784015.1 Lycium ferocissimum
GTTTTAGTATGTATATATGTGTATGTATGTTCGAGCGGTGCACCTTATATCTGTATGGATTTAAATATGTTAGACGCATTAGCTATTTGGTATATTGGATCTGTTAGGTAGGTACGTATGGGTGTCCAGGTAGGACACCAGTCACGGCCCCCGGGGCTGGGTCGTGACAAAATATTTGGAGAGAATATCTTAAGGTTTTTTTTATTTTTTAAAGGAGAAAAATATGAAACAGAGTTGTGGACCACCTATTTATACTTGGAAGCCAAAAACGCTACAGTGTCCGGTTTGACAAGCGGGTCAACGGCCCGTCGACGTGTCGACGGTCCTTCGACGTGTCCCGTCGATCTGCGCCTGCAGATGCATGGCTGCGGGATCTTGTCGGTGCCGCATGTCGACGGTCCGTCGAACAAGTTGACGACGACTGGTGTCCGGCAGATTTTCTGATTCAGTTCAGATCGCGTCGATTCAATTCGTTCAACTTCTAACTCTGTAAATTGATAGGAATATCTGTTGGTACCCTCGTACACGGGGTAAGACATTTTCTTCCTCCAAATTTAGGCTCGGGTCTCTATTCCAAGGGCATACCAGACTATAAAACTATAGGTTCTACTACTACGAACACGAGGGGTGTAACATTATTATTCAAGAATATCACTATTTCCCTATTCGCACTCCATACTCTTCTTCCTTCCACAATCCAAGTCATTCAATCACTCAATATTCTTAATAACATGAATTAAACAGAAAACTCACCTTTGATGATGTAGAAATGGACTTTGGATGACAATACTTCCCTTGGAGAAAAACCCCACTTCAATACAAAAGAACTTCTTGATCTCCACAAACCCTAGTGAGCATCCACACACTTGATTTTACTAATCCTTGGTGTTTAATCCTTGATTTCCCTTGGATATATCATAATATGATGTGAGGAATATTCTAGAGCTTTTAAGACTTAGAGAGAAAATGAAATCTGAAAATTATGGACAAGGGTCATCTATTTATAGCTGAAACCAGAAAATTCCAGAGAGGCGGTTTGACGGTCCCGTCGACATGTTAACAGTCCGTCAACTCACGCCTGCAGATACCTAATCGCAGAAACGCAGGGACGGTACACATTGACGGTGACTGGTGCTTGCAGAATTTTCCTGATTCAGTTCAGATTTCGCCGATTCGATCCGTTCAACTTATAGTCCTGTAAATTAACAGGAATACCTGCTGGTACACTTGTACACGGGGTAAGACACTCTCTGCCTTAACTTCCTCCAACGAGCTCTCCTCTCTCTCCTCAAGTATCTTTGGAATCTTAACTAGAGTCATTAAGTATCCCTTCTTACTTGTAGGGACACCATATACACCTTAACTTGGGTTAGTCTGGTTATCGCGCAACGGCTTGAAATTTCGAGGTGTAATATTCTCCCCCCGCCCCCCCAAGAACATTCGTCCTCGAATGTTAAGTTCTCGGGGATTCTACAGAAATTTTGCCAGAGTTTCCTCTGTAATTTGGCACTACCAGCTTGTCACAACACCCCAAAATAACATCGCCTGATAGGGCCATAATAACAACAGCAAGAAAACATGGCCACACACGACCCAAAAAGCAATAAAATGAGCATTAAATACCTGGGAATAATGACGTCTCATCTTGAATCTCTTCCGGGGGCAGAAATAAATGTGGATATCTGATCTTCATTTTCTCTTCTGCTTCCCAAGTCATTTCCTCTCGATTATTATTTCTCCACGAGACCTAAACTGAGGCTACCTCCTTATTTCTGAGTTTCCGCACCTACCTATCTAATACAGCAATGGGCACCTCTTCATAAGCCAACTTCTCGGTAACTTGAATGTCATCTACTGGCACAACTCTGGAAGGATATCCAACGCACTTGTGGAGCTTCGACACGTGAAAAACTAGATGAACTGATTCAAGTTCTGGAGGTAAATCTAGCTTGTAGGCCACTTGGCCCACCTTGCGTACAATCTTATAAGGCCCAATATACCGGAGACTAAGCTTGCCCTTTTTATCGAATCTCATTACACCTTTCATCGGCGACACTTTTAGGAATACCCAATCATTAACTTGGAATTCTAAGTCTCGTCGACGGTTGTCCGCATAAGATTTCTGGCAACTTTGGGCTGTCAACAATCGATCGCGGATAACCTTGATCTTTTCCACCGCTTGTTGAATCAACTCCGGACCTATTAATTGTACCTCTCCTACTTCAAACCACCCAATTGGTGAGCTACACTTCCTTCAATATAGAGCTTCATACGGAGCCATCGGATCTTTGGAATGATAGCTATTTTTATAGGTAAATTCAATCAGTGGCAAATGATCTTCCCAATTTCCTCTGAAATCTAATACACATGCCCACAACATATCTTCCAGAGTCTGAATAGTGCATTCAGCTTGTCCATCGATCTGTGGATGAAATGTTGTACTGAGTCTCACTTGAGTTCCCAAACCTTCTAGGAAAGACTTCCAGAATTTAGCAGTAAATTGTGCTCCTCTACCGGTGATAATAGACACTGGGACCCCATGAAGTCGCACTATCTCCTTAAGATAGAACCTTGCATAATCTTCTGCTGCATATGTAGTCCTGACTGGGAGAAAATGAGCTGATTTTGTTAGTCTGTCTACAATTACCCATATGGAGTCATACTTACGCCGAGAACGAGGCAAACCTATAATGAAATCCATGTTGATCACTTCTCATTTCCAGGTTGGAATTTTCATGGCTTGTAACAATCCTTCGGGCTTTTGATGCTTAATTTTCACTTGTTGGCAATTTGGACACTGAGCTACCAATTCTGCTATATCCTTCTTCATTCCATTCCACCAATATATTGACTTAAGATCATGGTACATCTTTGTCGCTCCTGGGTGAATAGAATACTGGGAATAATGAGCTTCTTCCAGAATCTGACGACGTAGTCTTGCCACATCTGGCACACATAGCCTGCCTCGATACTTGAGAACTCTATCTGTAGAAACTTCTCGGATGAGATAATATACTCGCATCGTAGTCTTTCAACAACTCCAACCATCTCCTCTGCCGATGATTCAACTCCTTTTACTTGAAAATATATTGGAGACTCTTATGATCTGTATAGATATCAACATGAACACCGAACAAATAATGTCTCCATATCTTCAAGGAATGAATAATCGCCGCTAATTCAAGATCGTGAGTCGGGTAGTTCTGCTCATGTTTCCTCAACTGCATGGAGGCATAGGCTATAACGTTCCTGTGCTGCATCAACACACAGCCCAACCCGACACCGGAGGCATCACAATAAACCACATACCCTTCTGGTCCTTCCGGTAGCGTCAGGACTAGGGTTGAAGTAAATATGTATTTCCATTCTTGGAAACTACGTTCACAGGCATCAGTCCATTGAAATTTTGCTGATTTCTGAGTTAATTTCATCAATGGTGCAGAAATAAAAAAAAAAATCCTTCCACAAACTTCATAATAACTGCCAATCCAGAAAGCTTCGAACGTCTATAGGTGTTGTAGGCCTTGGCCATGTCTTCAGAGTTTCAATCTTCTGAGTATCAACCCGAATGCCGTCAGCTGAGATAATATGACCCAGAAAAGTAACAGAATTCAACCAAAACTCACATTTTGAAAATTTTGCATATAATTCTCGAGTTTGAAGAATTCCAAGGACAATACGTAAGTGATCTACATGCTCTGCTTCTGATCGAGAGTATACCAAAATGTCATCAATGAACACGATCACAAATAGGTCTAGAAAAGGCCTGAATACATTACTCATCAGATTCATAAACATTGCCGGAGCATTAGTGTAGCCAAACGACATAACCAGAAATTCATAGTGGCCATATCTGGTTCTGAAAGCCGTTTTCCAGAATATCTTCTTCTCTAACTCTCACTTGATGATACCCCCACCTCCGATCAATCTTGGAAAACCACTTGGCATCCTGTAAATGATCAAATAAATCATCAATTCTCTAAAGTGGATATTTATTCTTGATTGTCACCTTGTTCAATTGTCTATAATCAATGCACATTCGCAGGGAGCCGTCTTTCTTTCTTACAAACAAGACAGGTGCTCCCCATGGTGATGAACTAGGTCTAATAAATCCTTTCTCAAGCAAATCCTTCAATTGTGCCTTTAGCTCTTTCAATTCTGCAGGAGCCATTCTGTAAGGAGGAATAGAAATAGGTTCGGACCAGCACATCAATAGGAAAATTAATTTCTTTTTCTGGTAGAAGACCTGGAAGTTCATCCAAAAATGCATCTGGAAACTCATTTACTACCGGATGATTGAAAAGTTTGTGGCTTTGCTTCGGTGTCATGAACTCGGACTAGGTGATAAATATAGCCCTTAGCGATCATCTTTCTTGCCTTAAGGTAGGAAATAAACCTACCTCTTAGGGATGCTATGTTACCTTTCCATTCAAGCATTTGTTCACCCGAAAATTGGAATCGAACTATTTTCGTCCGGCAATCCATATTAGCGTAACACGAGGCCAACCAATCCATGCCCATAATCACATCAAAATCTAAAATTTCTAGTTCAATCAAATTAGCTGTAGTCTGAAAATCACATACCACAACTACACAATTTTTGTAAACTTGTCTAGCTATTACTGGATTACCAACCGGAGCAGATACCTCGAAAGGTTTGATTGGCTCAGGTTTCACCCCGATACGGCCAGCAATATAGGGAGTGATATAAGATAAAGTAGAACTTGGATCAATCAAGGCATAGACAACATAAGAGAATATGGCAATGTACCTGTAACCACATCAGGGGAGGACTCAAGATCCTGGCGTCCGGCTAAAGCATAAACACGGGTGGCCGAGGACCACTCGGCGGACTCCCCCTCGTCCCCTGCCACGGCCTACCGAAGCTTGGGGAGTCTTCCCTACGGGACACACGAACGAAGAGGAACCGACTACTGATCCTGTAGACTGAGGCCCAACTCTGCCACCCATCGAGGGGCAATCGCGTATCATATGCCCAACCTGACCACAGGCATAGCAAGCATCTGAGCCTTGATGACACGGACTCGAATGTAATCTCCTACACTAACTGCATCATGGGACCGGTGAGCTCTTCTGACTAGGATCTCCTCCAAATTGGGAACTTGAAACTCTCTAGCTCTGACCTTGTCCTGAATAAACGGGGCGATCAAATCTCCTACCCACTAATCGAGGAGGTGCGGTAGTCGCATATTGGCCCGAATATCTGGAATACAACTACCTTTGACCCCCTATGTACTCGCTACTAGGACCAACAGGTATGGCCCTCTTACTCTGCCCTCTATCTACATCACGCTCACCTTAGTGCGGTTGCTGATGCTCTTCTAAATTCTGGGCATGGGCCTGAATACGGGAGATGTCCATCCCCAACTGAAATGAAGCTGTCAAGCAATCTTTGAACAAATATGGCCCTAAGCCACTCACAAATCGATGTACTCTGTCTCCCATATCGGCTACCATAGTTGGAGCATAGCGGGCCAATGAATTAAAATGGAGACTATACTCCGATGTCACACCCCGACCTTACTAGGGTGTGATGGGCACCCGACTCTCCTCAGAGTTGAGCGAACCCTTAAACGTTCGCGTTACTAAAACCTGTCATTTCTGAAACTTTTTTAAAACATGGAACTTTTTCAAAATAGAGATCACTATCTTGTATAGATTAAGAAAACTTTTCAATCAACTACATGCTTTTCCCAACCAAAATCATCTGAAAATACATACTCTTTTAACATTTACAAATTATTCGCACTTCCCGACGCACTATCCACAGGACACTGTCTGCAAAGTCTCTAACATGTACGAAATATCATAACAAAAGTACTTAACTCGGCAATACTCCGAACTGAGATGGAGCTCGCCAATTCCGCTGAAACAGCTCCTAGCAAAGTCTTCTACTCATCTGCGGGTGTACTCGCGTGGCATGAAACGCAGCCCCCGAAGCGGAGGGTCGGTACGGAATATGTACCGAGTATGTAAAGCGATAACAAATAATAACCATAGCTTAATTTAGAAGAGAAGAAATCACAATCAAGCTCATTACTGCATTTGGCTGGACGAAACATAGTACACATGGGGTCTTAGAACAATCCTTAAGTAAATAATGCGAGTGAACACACGTTCTTTAAGCATACACGATATAAGTACGAGTACACAGTTCTAGAATGCACAATCTAAATATAGTATCACAACGGTCCGCCGGACGGCCGCTTCGGCGTAGGGAATGATGGCCCGCCCGGGCATGCCGCTTCCGGCATAATAATAATGCGGCCCCTTCGGGCATTGTCGCTTACGGCATAATAATAATGCGGCCCCTTCGGGCATTGCCGCTCGGCATAATAATCACGGCCCCTTCGGGCATATTAGTAATGATAATGTAAACATAAGTAGTAAATGAAATAAAATAGTAAAGCCTCGCACCCCCTTGGGAGTGGTTTTGAAAAATAGCACACTCAGATATAAGCTGAGGCCATAGCGCGCCCAGACGTACGCTGAGGCCATAGCACACTCAGTGATCAGCGAGGCCATAGCTCGCTCGTACACAAATCGAGGCCATAGCACACTCGGTGCACAAGTCGAGGCCATCGCACCCCTTCGGAGTGGTTTTAGAAAGTCTAAATATTAAAATCTCACACCCCGTGAGTGATTTAAAAAAAAAAACCAATTTTATGTTTCTTTGTACAAAACTAGTTCTTTAAAAATCATTAGTGAACCACAAACGCGTTTCCGAAGCCATTTTTGGAAAACCAAAGCAATAATTATATTAGTAACGTTGTTACACAACAAAGTATATTATAGAACATAATGAGGTAGTTAAACAACTGTCCTTTGGTAGTCGGGACAACAGCCCAAAAGTTTCCTTTAATTATTGAACAAAATAAGTCAAATGGAGCAATACAAAAGGTCTCGAGTATTGTGGGCCCACCTCGGGTCAAGTCACGGATGTTTAAACTATTTTTCTATCAAGACATAAAGTACTAATTCAATTACATTGAATGAAAAAGGGGCAAAATTAGGCTCAGATTTCTAGGAACAGAGTTTCCCCTGAGGCTTGTGTCATACCCTAATATATCTAGGACATGCCAAAAGAAAGAAAGGTAAGGCTTTACATACCTTTTCCGCTGTTTACGCCTCTCCAAATTCAAATCCCGTTTCCTCCAAAATCTACAATTGGTCACATTTACCAAATATTAATCATAAAGCTTTAAGAATTCAATCTTAACCAATACTTGTCTACGAAATTTGGGCAAGATCTCCCCCTATACATATAACATCCCCGAGACTTAACTCGGCTCCAAATATCAACAACCCAACCAACAACAATACCAATAACATCAGCGATCGAATTGAAACGCATTCTAACATATATTGTCCTCTTTTCTATATAACATATCAACTTCCAATCTAACTTCGCATTTCCAAACCAATATCAATGTTTTCATATTCTTTTGCTAATCAAGATCATTCCAACACAATTCGGAAGTATTTCATGTCCTCTTACAAATTATTTGCTAAATATACAAAAATTCCACAAAGCCATAATTCATCCGAAACCTCCATTCTTCGACATAAATATTCATAACACGTTTTCATCTCCCAAATTCATTAAATACAACCATAATTTGCACCTTAGCAATTCATTTTCATAATTACATAAAACTAGAATAAAATCATATAATTTCCTACAACAACTTAACAATAGATTCTCATGCCAACTTAACCATTCTTCTTTCCTTTACATCACAATACCAACGGACGAATTTATATCGCTATTTTTCCCGTTCTAATCCGTTAAAACTTTAAATAAACTTGTTAGCAATGAAAAGGAGTCTTTATCCATACCTTAAGAATTCAGCCACCACGTTATCACCCTCCTCCTTGGTTGATTTTTAACTCAAATTGAAGACAACGCAACAGTACAACACTTTTCCCTTCATGGGCTTCGGATTCGGGGCTCGGATTTTGGTCAAAATTGATTTTTCTTCTCCAAGGCTTTTTTTCTCTCTATCTCCAGAATTTTCTGGTTGTTCCAGGTCTGAAAATGAGGAGGGAAGTGCTAAAATATCACTTATATAACATGGGTCATGGGCCTAACCCGGTTGGGCCCGAGTTGGGCCTAGCCCACTGACCTTTCGGACTTAAAACGTTCATATCTCCTTGTCCAGACGTCACCGTGAATCCCACGACCTATGGTTGGAAAGCTAATTCAATTATCTACAACTTATATTTCTTGATATTTTTCCAAATTTCAAACTTATAATACCATTTTTGCCCCTCGAAGTCAGGTCACCCGAAAACATTTTCTTAAAAATATTCGTTTGGAGGGCTTCTACTTTGATTTGGCCCAAGGGTCCTTCGTGAGTTGTGTTTAACTTCACATATGTGATTCATATGACTTTTCAGATGTTCCAAAAAAAATCTCGATGTGTGGGCCCCACCTCGGCCTTACAAATAATCCGACGTTAAAAAATACGGGATACAACACTATCAACTTGAGTTTAAATTATGTAGCAACAACATGATTGTCAATTCAATTTTTTTTTTTTGAGGAAGCACGTGTCACGCTCATGCTTTGAAAATGCGGGATATAACACCTGAGCACTCATATTTCCTTGGTTTAGATTCAGAGACCTGTTAGCTCGGGCCCTTCGAACCTTGGGTGGCAAATAGTGATGAAGAAAAGCATCTACGAATTCCTGCCAAATCGGGGGAGGTGCATCTTCCTTTCTTGAAGCTATCCAATTATTATACCATAGAACGACGACATCCCACAATCTATAGGATGCTAACTCCACGGACTCAGTATCGGAAGCATGGATAATCCTCAACGTCCTCAACATCTCATCTATAAAACCCTGCGGGTCTTCGTCCGGCTTTGACCTGAAAAATTTCGGCGGGTTCAAACTCATAAAATCACAGGCTATGGCACCAGTGGCTCTATCACCCGGACCCGCACTCTACCACTGAGCTTGGGCGGTAACCAACTGAGTCAATAACTGAATGGCCTCGGTTATCTGTTGACTCGAAGCACCCAGTAGAGGAACTAGAGGCGCTAGAGTGAGAGCCGAGGCCCTTTTCATGCTCCTCTCGATATGGGCGAGTGTGACGGTATGAGATAGAGCCTCGTTATGGGACTCACCCTCCTCTTATATGTACCGATGGCTCTCGTTCAACCCGCTCCCTTTTTGCGCCTTGCCCTTGGGCGGCTCGTCGCTTTTCTCTTGCACGCATTCGAAATCGTAACGCACAATTAGGGGAAAGAAAATCTTATAACATAGCTCTATCGCACGAACTATGAAGAAGAAAGACGGTCATTATTCCTAGATGCCCCGCAGCCTCTTGTTTATAAGTGTGGCGCAATTCATACCCATAAACAAGACTCTACTGGACACGGCTCGTAGACACACCTTAGGATAGAACTGCTCTGATACCACTTTTGTCATGACCCAACTAGGGGCCATGACGGGTACCCGGAGCTAACTACCGAGCACCGCTTACCATGCTAGCTGTCATACTCAACCTAGGCATATATCACTTTCAACACAGACTTATCAGGAAACAATCTCCAACACCCCCAAAACATACATAGGCACAGGCCCATAAGGCTATAAAAATGATGTACAACATATACACTGAAGAAGTCTCATAACATCTACCACCCACGCATAAGTACCTACGAGCCTCTAACTAAAGACGAAAATCATAAGGATGGGACAGAACCTCGCCATGCCCCAATATATACATAAAAGAATGTACCAATGGGTTGCACCTCCGGAGTAGTGGGGTGCTCCTGTAAATCTGCTGAGTAAGCTCCTAAGCGTCTGCGCCGTCTCCCTGTCTACCTGTGAGCATGAACACAACATCTATAAAAGAAAAGAACGTCAGTACAAACAATGTACTGAGTATGTAAGGCATATATGGTAAAATAATAAGGAAATATAGAAAGCATAAAAATAAAAGATAACTGTAGCTGCTTGCCTCTTACGGCGGAATCATACATGCTCACTTTTACCTTTTAAAACCTATCACATATATATGCATAAATTGTCTGAATCCAATACATCATTAGCCCGCGTCCGGGGTAACAATCTCACGCCGCCCACTAGTGGTGCCTGCCCATGCTATATAGACATGGTGTAGTAAGTCGCCCGCCTTAGCGGTTCTACCCGGCCGTCTAGGCACGATGTAGTCATCATTATATCCCTAACATGAAACATGCATAAGAGCTCAAGTAAGACCTGCAACTCTATCGGAGTGACGTAAGGTCGAGAACCTCCGATTACATTATGGAACACCATCATCGCTACGCCTCGCCTTCAAAAAACTAGCATCATGAGGTGAGGCAACAATAAGGAATAACATCAATGAATCGTAAACATAGGATTCTCAAGCTCATGAAGGCATCATTATCATCATCACTATCATAGAACATATCTCATAAGAAGCTCTTAAGGATCTTTAACTTTCATCTTTAGGGAGGTAAGAAGGTCATGGGAATATAGGGAAGAATTTACAATGTAAGAGTCATGCCTTGAAAGAAGGGGAATAGCCTCACATACCTTTACGTCTCCTCAACTTTATCGTTTAGTTATTTGCCTTTCAAGCTCGCGATTCTACCTTCAAGAGAATTTGTACTAAGATTAGAAAACCGGAAACATGCTTAAGCTTAACCTAAAACAACTAAGAGCTAATGAAGATTTGGCGACATTTCCTTTGTTTCGACAACCTCCTCCATAAATAAGACAACTCCGAAACATCAATAAGAACACCCATAATACCATAATCAATAGATTCTTTAAGTTAAACATTGTTTACTTCTCAAACCCACCTTCAAAATCATCCATAACCACAACTATAATACAACACCCTATTTATCCTCATATATTACTCCATTAACATCATTTGTATTATTTCCCACAAGATTGTACTCATAACATGTCAAGAACTATAATTCATATCAAGTTGTTATTCAAGAATATCACTATTTCCCTATTTGCATTCCATACTCTTCTTCCTTCCACAATCAAAGTCGTTCAACCACTCAATATTCTTAATAACATGAATTAAACATAAAACTCACCTTTGATTATGTAGAAATGGACCGTGGATGACAATACTTCCCTTGGAGAAAAACCCCACTTCAATACAAAAGAACTTCTTGATCTCCACAAACCCTAGTAAGCATCCACACACTTGATTTTACTAATCCTTGGTGTTTAATCCTTGATTTCCCTTGGATATATCATAATATGATGTGAGGAATATTCTAGAGCTTTCAAGACTTAGAGAGAAAATGAAATCTGCAAATTATGGACATGGGTCATCTATTTATAGCTGAAACCAGAAAATTCCAGAGAGGCGGTTCGACGGCAGGGTCGGCGGTCCCGTCGACTGGCTCCGTCGACTCACTCCTGCAGATACCTAATTGTAAAAAAGCAGGGACGGTACACATCGATGGTCCGTCGACATGTTGACTGCCCGTCGACCGTGATTGGTGCCTGTAGACTTTTCCTGATTCAGTTCAGATTTTGTTGATTCGATCCGTTCAACTTATAGTCCTGTAAATTACTAGGAATACCTGCTGGTACAGTTGTATATGGTTTAAGACACTCTCTACCTGAACTTCCTCCAACAAGCTCTCCTCTCTCTCCTCAAGTGTCTTTGGAATCTTAATTAGAATCATTAAGTATCCCTTCTTACTTGTAGGGACACCATATACACCTTAACTTGCATTAGTCTGGTTATCGCGCAAAAGCCCAAAATTCTGAGGTGTAACATCCGACCTTCTTGGATGTTTTTGTTATAGTATTAATTGACGATATCATGGTATATTCTCGTTCGGAGATGGAATATGCTGATCACCTCCGAAAGGTGTTGCAAACATTGCGAGATCAAATAATGTATGCCAAGTTTTCCAAATGTGAATTTTGGCCGTGGCTTTTCTAGGCCATATTGTGTCCGATGAAGGTATAAAAGTTAATGATCGGAAGATCGAAGCCATTAAGAACTAGCCCCGACCAACAACCGCTTCGGAAGTCTGAAGGTTCTTGGGTCTTTCTAGATATTATTAGAGATTTGTAGAAGGATTTTCTTCTATAGCAGCCCCCCGTACAAAATTAACTCAGAAGGGGTCCAAGTTTCAATGGTCAGAAGCGTGCGAGCGGAATTTCCAGAAATTGAAAGATAAATTAACATCCGCTCCGGTTCTTACCCTTCTAAAAGGCACCGAGGGTTACACTGTATACTGTGATGCATCACGCATAGGCATGGGGTGTGTACTGAATCAAAATGGTAAGGTGATTGCTTATGCCTCTCGACAGTTATGGAAGCATGAGAAAAATTATCCAACCCATGATCTGGAATTGGTCGCAGTTGATTCACGCTTTGAAGATATGGCAGCATTACTTATATGAAGTCCATGTTCCTATCTATACAGACCATAAAATCCTTCAATATATATTCAAGCAAAAGGGACTGAATTTGAGGCAACGAAGGTGGCTCGAATTACTAAAGGATTACGATGCTGAGATTTTAAATCACCCTGGCAAAGCTAATATTATTGCTAATGATGTAAGTCACAAGTCAATGGGTATCCTATTGTATGTGCCAGCAAAAAATTTGGAAATGACTTGAGAATTTTATAGCTTAGGAAATCTGGGAGTTCGCCTGCTGGATTTAGAAGACACTGGGATTACCTTACAGAATATATCCAAATCGACTCTTGCCTCGGATGTAAAGGCCTAACAGAATGAAGATCCAATTTTAGTTAATATTAAGGAAGGAGTGCAACAAAATCAGATCTCAGCCTTAGAACTGGATTCAAATGGAAATCTCAAATATCGAGGCCGTTTGTGCGTTCCAAATGTAATCAGGCTTCGAGACAGGATCATGTCAGAATTTCATTACTCCAGTATTCCTGTGACGACCCTAACTGATGGGCCATGACTAGTGCCCAAGCTGGGCACCCGTATACGACCAGATAGATATAATCAGACTGAAACTAAAAACAATATGGCACTCTGTAAAAGCATGCTGTGAACTCATCATGTCATACATCAAAAAGAACCTATCTCCTGAGAAGCCACAGCTAACCATAGCATAACAAAATATGCAAGCCGACAAGGCTGCCACTATACATGGGAATATCCAAAACGAACTACATCTGTATAGCTGACCAAACCGCATATACACAACCCACACATGTCTACAGACCTCTACGAGTATACTAGTAAAACATGGTGGTACAGGGCCTCGCCATACCCCTGAATATGCATAAGTCGACATCAAAAAGATCTATACCAAAATGACTCAAGCTCCGGAATAATGGAGCTCTCCAGGCAGCTGAGTAGCAGTCCTAAGCTGGAGGATCACCACACTGTGTATCTGTACCTATAAGAATGAAACGCAGCCCCCGAAGAAAAGGGGATCAGTACGGAAAATGTACTGAGTATGTAAAGTACGAAGTACAATAAAGAAGATCATGACTGAGTAAAAGATGATAGGAGAGAAGTATGATGATCAAATATACCAATGCACCTGTGCCTTATGAGTTGAGAGTCATGCACAGCTATATAATATACCGTACCCAGCCTTCAAGTGACCGACTCGGTGAATGATCATACATATACCGTACCCGGCCCTCTAGTGAGGGACTCGGTGAAATAATCACATATATATCGTACCCGGCCCTCCAGTGAGCGACTTGGTGAAATAATCACATATATGCCGTACTCGGCCCTCTAGTGAGGGACTTGGTGAAATAATCATATATATACAGTACCCGGCCCTCTAGTGAGGGCCTCGGTGAAATAATCATATATATACCGTACCCGGCCCTCTAGTGAGGGACTCGGTGAATAATGCAATGAAACTGTGCACGAATACGTACCCGGCCCGGGACTCGGTGAAATGATGTAATAATGTTATGCACGAATAGAATATCAGGAGCAACCATATACAACTAGATCATCATCTGAGACTCAATAGAATAATCAGAATGAATCAACACTTGAGAATCAAAGGCAACTGTCATGTCAAGCACTACTGAGAACTAGAGTTTATTGGAGTCATGTACGTTCGTCGTTCGTTCATTTTATGTAATTCATGCGAAAAAGAAAGAAGGGATAACTTTACAAACACTTTGGAGCCTTTAGCAGTAGAGTCATCATCGATGAATAAAATTGAGAAAATCTAGAAGTGGCTCCACATTCTCATATTCGCTTTGAAATCATAAACTTGAGTTCTTAAAACACAAAATCATCATTATCATTGTCACCATCATAAAATCATTCTTATCCTTGACATCATCAGAAGCTTTAAGAACCATGGATTTTTAGCTTTTGAAAACAAGAAGGTTACGGAAACATTTACGAAATCATACCGTAGGAATTATGCCTTTGGAAGAGGGGACGAGCCTTAACATACCTGTTCAGCCTCCAACTACCTACGCTTATCTGTCCGAGCCTGCAAGTCAACATATATGACTATTCATACTATGATTAGGCCCATTGTTATATACTTATCCTAAGCCTTCAAATAAATCTTTCTAGACCGCCGAAATTTCGCAAAGATCTCCTCTCGCGTTTATATGCCTAGCCCGAAACCTCAATTCAGAAACCAACAACAACAACAACAATACCAACATCAATAACATCATTTCCAACACTAATATATACCATAAAATAGCCCACACGCTGTTTTCCAACTTCCGTAACTAACCCACTTACTATACAATTATTTAACAACTCTATCTTCGTAAATGAACCAGTATTAGCGTAAATAGAAAGAGATCCATACCTTACTCTTGTTGAAGTAGCAATATCTCCGATATCCGCTTCGAATCCACATTAAAATCCACCGCAAAACAAGACTACAATCACAACCACGCGCTATCCGGACCTAAACTAATATTCCGCCACTTGAAAATTGCTCACTTTTTGATATTCTCACACCCTGAACTATTTTTCTAGAATTTTCTGGGCAAAATCTGATGAAAAGGGGGTTACTACCATTTATATAAGGGTCAAATTCGGGTCGGGGCACTGTAGCAATTTACTTTAGCAGTACTGTAACACGCGTTTCTGCTTTTGTTAGCCGAACTTGTAACGTCCATAATTCTCTACTACGAAGTCCTATCGACAAACGGTTTGTTGCGTTTGAAACTAAACTCGACAAACTTCATTTTAGGATTTTGTTTCACTTCAAAACACTTCATATGCTAAGAGATATTCTTCCTTCAAGGTGGACCAAATTTTTCACATGAAACTTTACCCATCCTTTCTCCAAAGTCGTACTACTCCATTTCTTCCGCTCATTTCCTTATAAAACCTTCCGGTATACCTTATATACTTCCTTCACTCATTAAATATACTTAATAATGCTTGCTCCTTATGTTCCAATGTGGTTTTACTTAACCATAACTCAACATACTTATGTTTCAAATTTGATAAGTGCTTCTTCGAAGATACGGGGTGTAACATCCCCCCTTAAAAACATTCACCCTCGAATGTTGGCGTGCGCCGATCCTTAATGTCCTCCAACTCCGTTGGTCTCTTATAATACCGGAATTCTCTCATCGTATAGCTTGACTTATTTTCCTTTCTACTAATTGAGGGCTTTGCATTTGAATGAAGCGCTTATGCATTACAGATCCATTCTTGCTGCCTTCTTTTAGGCCTTTCTACTTCTATCTTTTATGACTAAACATTTCCCGAATCAACGGGTTAATGGTGCCATTGGAATCCATCAAAACATTTCACAGAATGTTTGGTCACACTTTGCTATTTTTATCCTTCGTCTTCCTTAACAACTGTTATCACTGAAATTCTTCTTCCTCTGAGTTTCCGGTTTTACTCTACGTCTACAATATATCATTGAGAGTTAATATGCTACACTCTTCCCTTTCCACTATCAATCATTTTATTCACTTAGCTCACTTATTCAAAATTTTCCTTGACTACTTATTTGCATCCCACCTATGCGTTGTAGTTCTTCCAGTGTTCTGCCATTTCTTGTTCATGTCATGAAATCCTTGCAAATATGCCCTCTTCTTTCTTCTTCTTCCTGCTGCCATGGCTAGTCCATACTTATGAATATTTCCCATACCTCCTTTTATTTCCTTTATAATTAAATCTTGGTATTTCTTATCCTCATCCCATGTCATTAATGTACTACCTCCCGGTTAGCTTTGTTAGTTCATTATCCTCTCGCTTGTCCTTGGTGATTGCTCAATTTTCCTTTTCTTCCCTTTTTCTTCTCTCCTCTCCTTTTGACCAACCCATTAGTGTACATTTCCTGCTTTCCTCCTCAAACCTTCCTTGAGTTCCTTCCTCCTCGAATGCCCTTCTCCACTTGTTATTTTATAGTATTGACCCTGAAGTACGTGAAATATTCCTTTAAACGCGCAAATCTGTTCTATTCTTAAACCATCTTTTAGGAAGGCTCCTCCGTGTATTAGGAAACCGTGTCAATATGACTACACATTTATCCCTTTATATACCTCTCGAGAGCTGGAAATCTCTTAGCATTGTTGCAAGGCCTGATCATTCTTTCTCTTACTTTCCATCCCTATTGGTGATTACTATCATTTAGTCCCACTTATCGAAGCCTGTTCTCTAACCCTACACATTCATCTTTTGTTTCCATACTACAACACTTTATCCCTTTCGCATGCCTACCTTTGAATCTCATTGAAATAGTCCCTTGCCTTGCCCTCCGTCAGTCTTGGAAACTTTACTCTCCCTCGTTCCTTACACTTAAGACATTCTAATCCTTTTACTTTCTATATACTCACTTTCTTCCTTTTCTTGGCGTTATGGCATTAGGACTTTCCAATTCTAACCTGTAGTGAAAATAGTATCAACTTACCTTGTAGCATTTGTACTTGAACTTCTCTACCCTGTTCGATTAATGCCTTTAGTAAATAGCAGCGCCGGTTGCTGGGACACACGTACCAATTTGGCACAGTCACATATGGGATATCATACCTATACATATATATGGTTACTAAAACCTTACTTACAAAGTATCTCCAAATACTATTCGAACTCATCCTAATTCTAGAGCTGTGATGCACCTATTTTCTCGCCACCGATCTATCCGCCTCGTCCTTCGCAACCTCTTAAGGTTTCCAACCACTCCGCATGCTCCAATTTCCCTTAGGCTACTCTAGTTCCTCATCTGTCCCTTATATCTGAATTTGTAAGACTTTTTGTACACTTCCCAGGTGGTCACCCATCCTCGTATTACTCTCACCCCATCACGCTTAACCTTGGAGTGCTAATAGGATTCGGTGCGTTAGTGGTGGTATGATCGCATCCACCCTACTGTGTGACCTTTATCACATAACCTAGAACAAGCTGAAATTCTAACGGATTTCGATAAATTCTCTTAATGCATCTCCCTCCATACTAAAAGGATTCCTTACTCTTCTGACGAAGCAAATGCTATTTTACCTTTGGAACTCCCTATGACAAGCCATCAATCAACACATACAACTGCTTTCCATTCCTAAATTTTTAAGATTCCTCGTAGCGGTAAAACTTCTTAGCCGCAGTTATCTATAAGCGCTTTGGTTATCGGTCCCTTCAAAACCTCCATTTGTCAACTATCAATGGTATCCTGCAATAGTTGTACACGCATAAGAAGTTCAAATAAAATACTCATATACCTGTAGCCGGCCTGTCCTCCTCTCGGTCTGGAGGGCTGTAGAGTGAAGTATCCTCCTCATCATGCTTGCACCATTCTGCTAGCCATCTCATCATGGCGATTGTTTATATTGTTCTATGTCATATACTCTCGCAATTGATATAACTAGCGGCTTGAAATTTCACGAGGGTTTATTGTCACCAGCTTATTTCGACCAACGCAATATCCTTGAATCCTTTTCTTGCGATCTTATCTCTGTCTACTTTCATGGCTTCTCCTTGCATTTCCTTAGCTCATCTTGCTTCATTACTCCCTATTACTTTTCGATTGTCCCATTGTCGGGTGTCATAATTCCTCCAATACCTTAGTCAGTTCTTGTGCTCGTACTCAAGCTTACTTACTTCCCCCCTTAAAGGTTTTACCTTATAGTGTTGTATTTCATTGCCATTCTCAATCGAAATTTATGGGGATACTCAAAATAGTAATGTGCCCAACTATCTGTCCAGTCGGAATAGTATGTTTGATTCCAATAACTGATGCCCGATGTCTGCTTGTAGCATCGTCTTTATTTTATCATCCCATATCAACATGTTCTATACTTTCCCTTTAATCAATCTGTAGCAATCATAGACGTATAACTTTATTAACTCTTAAATCCTTGGTCCTCGTCCTTAAATTTTAGGAAAATTTTGACAGAGTTTCCCTTATACTTCTTACTAACCAAAATATGCAATGCCTCACAGGGCCAAATATATACATGCGTAACACACCTTAGCCTCACCAGGCTCTCAATATCGAACAGAAATGCAAAGATGACGAAACTTACCTCATACGTCATAACTCGGAATATACTTGAACTTTTATCAATCGTCCTTGTATATTTCCCTGGTCATTTCCATTCACTGGCTATACATTTCAATAATACTTGCAACATTCTTACTATATCTGACTTATAATCCTTTTTACCATTACTTACCTTTGTACTGATTCCTTCAACTTCTGTTGCCTGCAATCTTACAGCTGAACTTATCATAAAATTATCCATGTAACTAATTCTCCTGCTTTACTATACAATCAGCTTATCTTGATTATGACCAACTCATTCTCATAGAAGATGCACATCTTGATGACGTAATTTCAACAGAGTGACTTACCTCTACAATCCCAATATCATCATCCTCTTCCTTTGTCAACACCATTCTTTCGCTGAAATTAAGGGTTAGTACAAGGGATTTTATTTCCTATGACTTGGCTCTCATCGCACAATCTAAGATAGAGGTCAATGATTCCTAAATGCCCTGCAGCCTCCTATTTATAAGTGTGGCCGGCTTCACACCCATAAACAGGACTCTACCAGACACGGTCTGTAGACACTCCGAGGATGAACTGCTCTGATACCACTTCTGTCACGACCCAAACCGATGGGCCATGACTAGTGCCCGAGCTGGGCACCCGTATACGACCCGCTAGATATAATCAGACTGAAACTGAAAATAATATGGCACTTTGTAAAAGAATGCTGTGAACTCATCATGTCATACATAAAAAAGAAACTATCTCCTGAGAAGCCACGTACTAACCAAAGCATAACAAAACATGCAAGCCGACAAGGCTGCTACTATACACGAGAATATCCAAGACGAACTACATCTGTATAACTGACCAAACAGCATAAATGCAACCCACACATGTCTACAGACCTCTACAAGCATACTAGTAAAACATGGTAGTACAGGGCCTCGCCGTACCCCTGATTATGCATAAGTCGATATCAAAAGGATCTGTACCAAAATGACTCAAGCTCCGAAATAATGGAGCTCTCCAAGCAGCTGAGTAGTAGTCCTAAGCTGGAGGATCACCACACTGTGTATCTGTACCTACAAGCATGAAATGCAGCCCTCGAAGAAAAGGAGATCAGTACGGAAAATGTACTGAGTATGTAAAGCACGAAGTACAATAAAGTAGATCATGACTGAGTAAAAGATGACAGGAGAGAAGTATGACGATCAAAGATACCAATGCACCTGTGCCTTATGAGATGTGAGTCATGCACATCTATATAATATACCGTACCCGGCTGTCTAATGAGGGACTCGGTGAAATGATCATATATATACCATACACGGCCCTCTAGTGAGGGACTCGGTGAAATAATCATATATATGCTGTACCCCATCCTCTAGTGAGGTACTCGGTGAAATAATCATATATATACCGTACCCAGCCCTCTAGTGAGGGACTCAGTGAAATAATCATATATATACCGTACCCGATCCTCTAGTGAGGGACTCGGTGAAATAATCATATATATACCGTACCCGGCCCTCTAGTGAGGGACTCGGTGAACAATGCAATGAAACTGTGCACGAATATGTACCCGGCCCGGGACTCGGTGAAATGATGTAATAACGTTATGCACAAATAGAATATCAGGAGCAACCATATACAACTAAATCATCATCTGAGACTCAATAAAATAATCAGAATGAACCCACACTTGAGAATCAAAGGCTACTGTCATATCAAGCACTACTGAGAACTAGAGTTTATTGGAGTCATGTACGTTCGTCGTTCGCTCATTTTATGTAATTCATGCCAAAAAGAAAGAAGGGATAATTTTACATACTCTTTGGAGCCTTTAGAAGTAGAGTCATCATCGATGAATAAAATTTAAAAAATCTAGAATTAGCTCCACATTCTCATATTCGCTTTGAAATCATAAACTTGAGTTCTTAAAACACAAAATCATCATTATCGTTGTCACCGTCATAAAATCATTCTTATCCTCGACATCATGAGAAGCTTTAAGAACCATGGATTTTTAGCTTTTGAAAACAAGAATGTTACGGAAACATTTATGAAATCATACCATAGGAATCATGCCTTTGATAGAAAGAGACGAGCCTTAACATACCTGTTCAGCCTCCAACTACCTATGCTTATTCGTCCGAGCCCGCAAGTCTACATATAAGACCATTCATACTATGAATAGGCCATTGTTATATACTTATCCTAAGCCTTCAAATAAATCTTTCTAGAATCTGCCGATATTTCGGCAAAAGATCTCTTCTCGCTTATATGCCTAGCCCGAAACCTCAATTCAGCAACCAACAATAACAACAACAATAACATCATTTCCAACACTAATATATACCATAAAATAGCCCACACGCTGTTTTCCAACTTCCATAACTAACCCACTTACTATACAATTATTTAACCGCTCTATCTTCGTGAATGAACCGGTATTAGTGTAACTAGAAAGAGATCCATACTGTACTCTTGTTGAAGTAGAAATATCTCTGATATCCACTTCGAATCCACATCAAAATCCACCACAAAAAAAGACTACAATTACAACCATGCGCTATCCGGACCTAAACTAATATTCCGCCATTTGAAAATTGCTCACTTTTGGATATTCTCACACCCTCAACTGTTTTCCTAGAATTTTCTGGGCAAAATATGATGAAAAAGGGGGTTAGGGTCAAATTCGGGTCGGGGAACTGTAGCAATTTACTGTAGCAGTACTGTAGCACGGGTTTTTGCTTTGTCAGCCGAACTTGTAATATCCATAATTCTCTACCCCGAAGTCCTATCGGTGAACAGTTTGTTGCATTGAAAACTAGACTCGATGAACTTCATTTTAGGCTTTTTATTTCACTTCAAAACACTTCATATGCTAAGAGATATTATTCCCTCAAGTTAGATCAAATTTTTCACACGAAACTTTACCCATCCTTTCTCCAATGTCGTACTACTCCATTTCTTCCACTCATTTCCTTATAAAACCTTTCGGTATACCTTATATATGCTTCACTCATTAAATATACTTAATAATGCTTGCTCCTTATATTCCAAAATGGTTTTACTTAACCCTAACTCAACGTACTTATGCTTTAAATTTGATAAGTGCTTCTTCGAAGATACGGGGTGTAACAATTCCATTCATCCCGGATCCACTAAGTTGTATCATGACCTTAAGGTCTTTTATTGGCGGAATGGTATGAAGAAATATATTGCTAACTTTGTAGCTCAATGCCCCACTTACCAACAAGTAAAAATCGAACACCAGAAACCCAATGGCTTATTAAAAGAAATGGAAATTCCAACATGGAAATGGGAAGTGATTAATATGGATTTCATTACGGGATTATCCCGTTCTCGTCACAAATTTGATTCTATTTGGGTAATTGTTGATAGGCTAACCAAATGAGCCTGTTTCCTACCTGTAAGGACCACCTATACTGCGGAAGACTATGCTAAGTTGTATCTTAAGGAGATTGTGCGTCTTCATGGCATTCCTGTGTTAATTATTTCTGACAGAGGCACTCAGTTTATGGAAAAGTTCTGGAAATCGTTTCAAGAAAATCTTTGTACTCAAGTAAACCTTAGTATGACTTTCCATCCGCAGTCAGACGGGCAAGTTGAGCGGACCATTCAGACTTTGGAAGATATGTTACGAGCCTGTGTACTGAATTTCCAAGGAAGTTTGGATAATCATTTGCCTCTGATAGAGTTTTCTTATAACAATAGCTATCATGCTAGTATCAAAATAGCTCCGTATAAGGCTTTATATGCAGGAAGTGTAGGTCTCCTGCCGGTTGGTTTGAAGTCGGAGAAGCAAACGTATTCGGGCCAGACCTTGTTCATCGATCTCTGCTGAAAAGATAAAGCTTATTCAGGGACGGTTACACACAGCTCAGAGCCGCCAAAAATCTTATGCGGATGTGTGACAACGAAAATTGGAGTTTCAAGTAGGTGATTGGGTATGTTACATCCCATGTTTTCATGCGTTGGAAAGTGTGCGAGTTAAATGACACTAGTAACGAAAACGAGGTTATCCCCCAAGCTTATCGATGGTTAGAGTGATTACAGACGTATCATAAGGATTAGAAGTTAAACAAATCGAAGAAAATAAGTTTCGTTGAGGCTCGACATTTATTTGAATGGAACACGGTCCAAGATGGACTAGGAAATTAAACCGTCCAACATGAGAAAATTTATCTGAGCCCAGAGGATTTAATCATATTCAAGCATGAAAATCAAGAACTCGGTGTATACAAGGAATGAAGTCCTGAAATGATTTAAGATGAAAAAGTGTGACGACGATGATTGCAAATAATATTTTATGTGTGGCAAATGAGGTTATGGACTAGTGCTATGTCACATGATCATGACAACGAATATATGAAGTGTATTAAAACTGATTACTATTTAAGTAAATTGGGACCAAGGAATTAATTATGTGTGTAATTAGTTAAATATTGGGGTGTAGTGCAAGAAGAAAAAGAGTAAAAAAATTAATAGATTATTAATGGGACAACCTTTCCACGTGGATGCATAATGGAATAGGAGAAATGACTCACCTATTATTATTGAGTGATCTGGTGCTTGCTAGTAATAGGTGTTCAATTCAATATGATTTGGATTAAAATAAAATAGACTTCATAGCCCATTAAGTAGATACAACACTTTAGGTATCATTTTGCATTCTGATCTTCTGCAACTAAAACGTGAATAGTTACTTGAGAGCTTTAGCTATATTAGGAAATTCCACATGAACTTGGAAGCAACGTGTGGAGGTGAAATGATTCTGTTATGCTGAAGCAAAGCGTGAAGAACATCATACGGGTTTTGTTCTCCACTTCGATCTCCTTGTTTTATTTTGTCGTGTTGTTGAATCCGGGCTTTCTTCAAAGTGGAGTAAGGTGGAAGAAAAGTACTTCTTTGCATATAAGGTAAGAAATCCTCTCTCCTAGATGTATTTGATTTATCCAAGTCGTATCTACATTGCTAGATGAAAGAAATACGAAAATGGTGTCGGAAATCGGATAAATTGGTGTTGTAGTTCGGTGGACTGTTTTGGGAGGTTGTTTTTATGAAATTATATACTGGAAATTAATTGAATAAACTGGAGGGTGGTGTTTTGTTGTTAATATTGTTGAGAAATTTCAGAATGAAGTTGAGGTTTTAAAACTATTGTTTAATTGACAAGCCGAGCTTGCATTTCGTCGCATTATTGTTTGAATTATTGAAAATATTTTTATATTATTGAGGGGGTGGATCGATGGGATTAATTGTTGATGTTGTTAATATGGTTGTTGGTATAGTTGTTGATGATTTGGCCAAGTCGAATTATCGGGAGTTGTTGAATTTATAAAGGAAATGCTGTCCGAATCCCTATAAATGATGTGCTAGCTTAGGGTTGGATTCCTAAGTACCTATAGCTAATATTTGGTATCGAGTGACGTTGTTGTAGATCTTGGGAAGCCCTATACTTAGGTTTGGATTAGCTTAAGAAGCGGACAAGATATGTTAAGGCTATCCCTTCTTTTTTTTGGCATGAATTACATAAACGACGAACGATGAACATACATGACTCCAATGAATTCTAGTTCTCGGCGGTACTTGACATGAGTTTTTCTTTGATTTAAATGTTGGTTTTTGTTAC
>NW_026714412.1:0-28621 GCF_029784015.1 Lycium ferocissimum
TGACAAAACTTAATATGGCTACCATCCGACCCTTCGGATATGGTTAGTGTACTTATCTGTCGAACCAGAATGATGATTATGCTTTCGAGTTCCATAAGCTATGTCATATGGTTTTGACACGTATCTATGAATTCCAAAGCTCTATTCGATATGTCCCCGAGCGACGTTCGGAGGAAACTTGATTTGATTAATGTTTTGGTTCTTAAGTAATGGTTTGTTTTGATTATGCTATTGAGTCTTTGAAAATGTTTTATTTGCATATGGTTATTCACGACTCTACTCGTGCATTACGTTATTACATCTTTCACCGAGTCCCGGCCGGTATGTCATCGTGCGCACTATGCTTTATTAGGAGTATGATGTGTCGGTTCGTGCCGAGCCCCTTTTTGGGAACCGTGTATATATTATGGTGTTATGATGTGTCGGTATGCCGAGCCCCTTTTCGCCGGCATCGTGTATATATTCTATGATGTTATGATGTGTGACGGGGATACGGAGATATGAAACCTTCCTGAGTATGATGCGTTATGGCGCCGTTGTCGGAGGGCGACCATATTCTAAGACCCCGCATGATTTGTATTTTAACTAGTAAGCATTTTGATATTCCGGATATTGCATTTTTACTACGTACCTTTTGTTCCGATTATGATCCTATTTACTTTGTTTTCATGCTTTGTATACTCGGACATATGCTCGTACCCCACTTTCTGGGGGGCGTTTAGCCATGCCACGCGGTACAGATACTTGTTTGGGTGGTCCACCGACTTAGGATCCCGTCCGGTGTCTTGGAGCACTCCCTTGTTCCGAGCCTATACTTTGGACCGGATGCATTGTTATTATACATATGTATATGTTTGTTCGGGGGTACGGCGGGGCCCCGTCCCCGTCATATGATTGTTACGACTCTTAGAGGTCCTGTAGACATATGTGTGGGTTATGGGTGGTTCTTGCTCGCCTGTGTCCGTGTGATACGTATTCGGACGTCCCCCCGTATGATGACGGTACTTTGCGGGCTTATGCATGATACCATCCGCTGGAAGTTGTGACCGCAGTATGTATATATATATTACATATGTATATATATATATATGTATGTATGTATTTGTAACAGCTTGGGGTGACGTATCATTTGTCCGTATTGTGTATAAGATGCGATTATGTCATATGGTCTGATGTCCGACCTTTGTATATATATAGCTATTTGTATGCGGTTTCTGATTAATGGTTATGTCTGGGTGCCCAGCTCGGGCACTAGTCACGGCCTACGGGGTTGGGTCGTGACAGCATGGAACTCTTATAAGGCTAATGAGTACTCTTAACAAGTGTCAAGCAAGTATCTAAAGGTTTCGGGACCAAGCAAATCGAAGAAAATAAGTTTGTTGAAAATTTGGATAAAGTTGACGGAATTTTGGGTCAACTTTGGAGGGGTATATCTCCAAGTATATTAGGAGTTTTAAGGTGCTTCAAAATTCTAAAAAGAAGTTCGTCGAGTCTAGTTCCCAATGCAACAAACCGCTCATCGATACGACGTCGGAGTAGAGAATTATGGATGTTACAAGTTAGAATGACAGAGCAGAAATGTGCCTTTACAGTAGCCGCGCTACTACAGTAACTGCTACAGTGCCACCGACTTTACCCACCTATTACAAGGGTCAAGACCCCATTTTTTTCACAAATAAATCAGATCAAATGCAGCAGACACAAAGGGAAATTATGTCGTAAAAAGTTGAGGGTTTGAAGTGATTTTGGTTAACCGATGCTCGGGTAGCGTATAGTTATGGTTTTAGTATTGTTTTGCGATGGATTTTGGTGTGAATTCAAAGTGGATATTGAAGATATTGCTGCCTTAACAAGAATAAGGTATGAATCTCTCCTTATTAATATTACTTTTGGTTTATTTACAGAGATAAAGTCGTTAAATAATTATATATCAAGTTGGTTAGTTGCGAAAATTCAAAAACGTCGTGAGGAATATTTTATGGTACATATTGGTGTTGGAAATGATGCTATTGTCGTCGTTGTTGTTGTTGTTGTTGTTGGTTGCTGAATTATGATTCCGGGCTAGGCATATAAACAGGGAATATCTTTGCCCGAATTTCGGCAACTCTAGAAAGATTTATTTGAAGAATTAAGACAAGCGTATAAAGGTGAGTCTAACAATAGTATAAATTTTCTTGAATATAGATTTACGAGCCTGGGAGGACAAGTGTTGAATAGTTAAAGCTAAGGCGACCAAAAAGGTATGTCAAGGCTAATCCCTTTCTTTCAAAGGCATGATTCCTATGTTATGACCCCATAAATGTTTCCATAACCACCTTGTTTTGAAAATCTAGAAGTTCATGACTCTTAAAGCTTCTTATGATGTTAAAGATGAGAATGCTTCTGTGAGGATTAAGATGATGATGATTTTATGTTTAAACGTCTCAAGTTATGATTTCAATGATGATATGAGAATGTTGAGTTATTTCATGATTTCTTAATCTTATTCATTGTTGTTGGTCTCATCTCATGTTATTCGTCCCTTCGAGGTGAGATATAGCGATGACGAATAACCCATAATATAAATCGGAGGTTACCGACCCTACGTCACTCTGATAGAGTAGTAACCTTTAATTGGGCTCTCATGCATGCTATATGTATTTACATATGAGTAATTTAGATACTTACAGCGCCTTAGTGGCCGGACAAGATACTATATATATTTTACCACGCCTTAATGGACGGACAAGATACTATATATATTTTACCGCGCCTTAATGGCCAAACAAGATACTATATATATTTACCGCGCCTTAATGGTGGGAAATGATACTATATATATTTTACCGCGCCTTAATGGCCAGACAAGACAATATATCTATTCCACCGCACCCTAATGGCCGGACAAGATACTATATATATTTTACCTCGCCTTAATGGCCGGACAAGACAATATATATGTTCCACTGTGCCTTAACGGCCGGAGAACATACTATATATGTATAGATGGAAATTTTTTTTTTTTTTTTAAAAAGCTAAGCATGCACGACATCCGCCTTAAAAAGGCATTCAAAGTCACAAGCTGATCTCTTTTATATTACGTTATCTTTATACTTTCATTATGTTGTTATTCATGCCTTACATACTCAGTACATTGCTCGTACTGATGTCCTTCGGTAGACGTTTATGCCGCGTTTATGCCCGCGAGGTTCGGGTAGTCTATTGATAGGAGTGAGCCGGTTTTTATATACCGATGGGACCCTCTCCTCAGCGGTAGTCAGTACGCTCTATTGATCTGGAGCTGCGGCCCTTTGGTATGTTGTTTTTATATATAGATATATGGGTATGGCAGGGGCCTTGTTCTGTCTTTTCTACAGTCTGTATTCTATAGAGGTCTGTAGACAGTGATATGTAGCCGTGATAATATGCTTTCTCGTCGGCGCTTGTGTTGTTGTACAGTATATGTTGCGGCCTAATCGGCTTGCGCTGCTACACTCAGTACTTATGTTTATATGTATGCGTTGGCCGTGAGTTCTCGAGACGGTGTTTCTTGTGTTGATTGTTCGGAGAGACGAAGATAGCTCGGCTTATAGATTTGTTGTTAAGAAGGCCCCGGAGTTAATTATTAAAGTAAATGCAAGTATAGGAGTGCTTGGTTAGTAGTGGTCAGGCATGTTACACCCCGTAGTTCTATACATTGAAATTCGTAAGTGTTGGTCGCCCTAAGTGTGGAGTTTGGAGTTACTTTCAAGGGAATGTATGGTTGCATGCGTTTAATTTATGATCACGAAGATTTAGTTCAAAGTAATAAGCTACGAGAGGATTGGAAAGCAGGTAGATTTCGAAAACTAGGGTTGATGGTCCGACTTGGAGGAAGGATATCTTTTGGAACGTGACGAGTGTTAGGACAAAGCAAAGCCCAAAGTGAAGTTCATAAAGTCCGACTTCTTTGTTTTCTAAAGCAACAAAATGATCCTCCATAAGACATTGGTGTAAGGAGATATGGACGTTACAATTTGGGATGGGATGGCGTTAAAAGCACCGGCGGGATGGCGCGAACACGCAGGAGGCCAAGGACCAACTCAGTTCGAACGCGCCACCACGGGACGCAAACGCGCTGAGCAAATTTTAGGCTCGGGTCAGGGATGAAGATTATATGATCTGAGTATAAGAATATATATATATATATATGACATTTGGAGACCGTATGGAGTAAATCAGTTAACATGTCACTTGATGAGTGGCCCTCGTAACCATAAGCAAGATGGGGCCCACATGCAGGGATTTTATAAATGACATATGAAAAGTGATATGAGTAGTACATGGGAAGTTGATCAAGTCTTAAGAAGGACCCTTAAGCCAAAAATGAGCATAAGCCCTCCAAAAGGATGATTTAACGATACGTTTTCGGAGGATCTGACTTGGAGAGGCCAAATTGCCATTGTAAGTTTGGAATCTGGTATCACACATAAAATGAAAGTTGTAGATAATTGAATTAGATTTCCAACCATAGTTCGCGAACCATCATAACATATCGGGATCAAGAGTTATGACCTTTTTACTAAACGAACGCGCGAGCGAGAAAAATTAGCTTTGCGCGAACGCTATGAGCCGGGGCGCGATCGCGTTGAAGGAATTTTAAGTCGGTCCAAGAAGAACTTGGACTGTTATAAAAAGGGGTTATCCCCTTATTTTCCTCATCAAACATCCCAAATCTTCTCCAAAATTCTTGAGAGTTCTCCGCAACTCCCCAAACCAAATTTTAAGCATAAACCAGGTATAATTCCCGAATTTCGGTCAAGACAGCGTATAGTTGTGATTATAATATCGTATTGTGGCGAAACATGGATTGGATTCAAGGTTGTAATCGATGATATCACAGGTCTAGCGGGTGAAAGGTATAAATCTTCCCTTATAAGTATTGATTTAAGCTTATTTACGGAGGAAAATCTATTAAACAATCGTATAATGAATTTATGAGTTGAGAAATTTAGAAAACATCGTGTGTGATATTTTATGGAATATATTGGTATTGATAATATTATTTTTGATGTTGGTATTGTTGTTGTTGTTGTTGATTGCTGAATTGTGATTTCGGGCTAGGCATATAAACAGGGGAGATGCTGCCCGAATTTTGACAGATTTTAAAAGAGTTTGGTTTAAGAACTTGAGATAAGCATATGACGATAAATCGGTATTATAATTTCTCTTGAATGTAGATTTGCAAGATTCAGAGAGAGAGAGAGAGAGAATAAGCGTAAATTCGTAGGAGATCAATCAGGTATGTTTAGGCTAGTCCTTTTCTTTCTAAGGCATGATCCCAATGGTAAGATTTCATAAATGCTTCCATAACTTCTTTGTTTTCAAATGATAGAAGTTTATGACTCCAACGCATGATTTCTTTCCCTATAATCCATAATATTTTCCAAAATGCCCATATTTTCCAAACCAGAGATTTATGATTCTGTGAGCTCTTATGATAACAGCGATGAACATGTTTTACGATGCTAATGATGATGTCAAAGATGAGAATATTTTCTATGATGATGACGATTTTATGGTTAAAAGTCTCAAGTTATGAGATCAATGCCTTTATGAGATTATTGAGGTTATTTCATGATTTTCTCGATTTTATTCATTGTTGTTGGTCTCATCATATAATAATTGTTCCTTCAACGTAAGATAGAGCGATGATGATTATTTCATTATATAAATCGGAGATTACCGACCTTACGTCACTCTGCTAAAGTGGTAGCTTATGTTTGAACCCTCATGCATGCTATGAGTATAATATGTGTGTGAAGTTATTTTGTGACATTACCAAATTCTATTATTTCATTTTGCTTATGCCAAGGAATTTTTTGCACTCATTCTCATTCTTCATGTACATATATAAGGCACAGTTGACAGGGGGCGACGCTTTGACCTTTGTTGTGATGTATATATATAAGGCACAGTTGACAGGGGGTGATGCTGTGGCCTATGATGTGATGTTTATATATATAAGGCATAGTAGACGGGGGTGACGCTATGGCCTATGATGTGATGTTTATATATATAAGGCACGGTTGACGGGGGTGGTATGATTCGTGCTCTTACACACCTATGATGTGATGTTTATATATATAAGGCACGATTGACGGGGGGTGACGATTTTATTCTCGTGGTAATATGATGTGATGTTTATATATATAAGGCACAATTGACAGGGGGTGACACTGTGGCCTATGATGTGATGTTTATATATATAAGGCATAGTTGACAGGGGTGACGCCGTGGCTTATGTTGTGATGTTTTTAGGGGTGACGATGTGGCCTATGTTGTGATATTTTTGGGAGTGACGATGTGGCCTATGTTGTGGCATTTCTATAGATATATATGTTTTGTTGATATAGCCATAATGATTTATTTATCTTTGCACATTCATTGGAATGTCTCAGATGTGTTCCATGATTTTATGTACATATTGATTTAAAATGGTTAAAGTTGCATGTATGGCATCCGCCTTAAGAGAAAATTAAATGTACAGGTCATCTTTATCCCCGTTATGTTCTATATTTCTCATTATGTTGTTATTCATGCCTTACATGCTCAGTACTTTCTCAACTGGATATTTATATATATATATATATAAAGGCCGGAAATGATATGATGCGATATGATGCCCGATGAGGCAAAGGGGAAAGGCGTTATATACGCATATATATAAATATATGCATGTACATGTTATTTTAAAAGTATAATATGCATATTCATGGCCGTTAGTGGCAGTTCATAGGTACAGGTTGATTCGCATGTCCTTCTTATCATTGATGTCTCATTATTATGTTTCATTTCTAGCTTACATACTCAGTACATTATTCGTATTGATGCACCTCTTATCTGGGGATGCTGTGTCTCATGCCGTGCAGGTGTAGATGGACGGGTTGAGGATCTTTGTAGAGAGATCGTATTACCCGGATATCAACTAGATTTGGTGAACTCCATACATTCGAGAAGTGTTACCGAGTCTGAGTACGCATGTACATATGTGTCTTATGCATTTTGGGTATGTCGGGGCCCTATCTCGGCTTATGTTAGAGTATTATGATCTAGGTTAGAGTCTTTGCAGATAGAGTTATGTATATGGTATGTCAGGATGTCGTCAGTTCCTTATTGCGGCCATATAGGCCCGTATGTTTATGTATATCCCCTATGAGGTGTTTTGTTATGCTTAATATTGGAACAATATAAAATGAAGGTTAAATGGTTTATGGGCTCACATATGATTAATAGAAAAGAAATGAATGGAACGTCGATGCTCAATCAAGTAGGGCACGGGTGTCAGTTTCGGCCCTCCGATTTGGGTCATGACAAACTTAGTATCAGAGCCGGTCTGTCCTAGAGAGTTTGCAAAGCCGTGTCTATTAGTCTCATTTATGAATATGTTCCGCACTTTATTTATAATTAGGATGCTGTAGGACATTTTGGATGGTTACTCTATTTTCGTATATTACATCGTGCGATAGAACCAAGTCGTAGGAAGCGAAATTCGTTATACTAACCCTCGATTGTTTTATAGCTGAAGAATGACTTTTATGGGAGAGAAAAATAGTGGTTCGAGGGCTACGGGAATAAGTTACTTTTATGAGATCGATCCATCTGAGGTTATGCTCTCTATTGAGACGGACCCATATGAGGTTATGTCTTCTATGGAGCTGGACCCATCGGAGATTCAGGATGAGTCAGTTCAATAGCTTCGATGAGTATGAGGGAGCCGGGAGGAGCTCCGATGTCGCAAGTTTCGTCCCTGGCCCTAGTAGGGAAGGAAAGGAGGAGGCTAATGATGGGGATTGATCCTCAGACTTCATATTATGGTAAACCATCAACTGATGCGAGGCTTTCTGAAAGGCCGAGGAGTTTACGGTCGGAGAACCTAACCAACCAAAGCTTGATGGTATCAATGGAGCCGGGTTCAAATGATAATGGTGGTCAGACTGGAGAGATCAACATAGCTGGTACGTTTGTAGAAATACGGGTGGTTTGGAAATGGCTTTACATAGATGTCTTTTATCCCTTTATGATGTTACTATCATGCTCTTCCTGCAATATCATGACTCGTTATTCATTTAACGAGTCATGATACACTCCGATGACAAAATTTTGCTTATAAGATTACAGATAATAGGAGTTAGAAGAATTAGTAAGGCGTGAGTGGCCTATAATCGAAAAGGGGAATATGAGATGGAGTAATAATGGGAATAGAAAGTAAGGGTACAAGGTGTCCAATAACCACGATAAAGATATATGTAAAATGTTGTGAGGGTTTTGCAAAGAAGATCATCCCAATTAAAAATTATTAAAACCAATAAGTGGAAAGAAGCAACGGGTGAAGTATAAAGAAATAGAATGACAAAGATGTGTGGATCGTATTTTGGTAGCGTAGAGTAAACAAAAGTATAAATAGTATGACCTGAAGCTATGAAGAAGGATTTTCAGATGTGATATGTATGAGATGAGGTGAGTTCTAATGTTTCGTATCCCTACTTAACGTTTGAAAGCCCTGTGTGGCTGAGTTATATATTATACTTACATATTTGGCCTTGTGAGGTATTGGATGTATTTTCTGGGCTGCATGCAAGTTTGGGATAGGAAGAGTTATACAGAAGCCTTTGTTAAAATTTTTGAAAACCTAAGAGGAACCATTGGACCCTTGTATGTCCTAAAAGAAAAAGTGGTGTGGTCGGATGGATATGACTCGAAAATAAATAACCGGTAATGGAGTTGAGGACAAGCTCACAAACGCAGAAGTTATGAGACAACACTAAATAAGAAGGGGGTGTCTAGTAGAATGGCAGAATAAGTAAATAGGGAAAGGATGAAGGTTTGCTACGAAGCATCAGTGTCCTTCTTATGACGAAGAAAAGAAAGAATCTCGAATGTTTTCATGGATGAGGTGCTGAGAAAGATGATAACATGGATCCTTACGAAGCTTTAAGATGACAAAATAAGAAGGACGTCACTATAAACTCATAATATAGATAAGAAGCGTAAGTGCCGAATGAAATTATTGTAACTGACATAAGGAAGTGTAAAAGAGAAAAGGGACAATTAGCCGAAAAGGGACAATTAGCCTGACTCTAAAGTAGTATAACAACTTGGAAACCCAGATTTGAAGTGGAGCAAAGAAGAAGGGAAAATACGACAAAAGGGGGTTAAAGGAACAAAAGGGATGAATAATGAGCAAATGACTAAGACGTAGAAGTGAAACTATGTAGTCATTGGAAGAAAAAAAGACATGAATTTGTAGAATCTGCAAGTAGTGATAACTATTATACGTATAATAGAAGGAAGATGTGTTCCCTATAACTATTACAACAACTGAGAAAGAAATTGAGTAAGATACTATAAGGAGGTCGAAGTAGAAGTGCGAAAGTAAGAACAAAATGGTAAATGTTAGATCAGATAGCGAGTAATAAGTACGACCAAAGGGGGATTCAAAGGATGAACTTAAACCTACAAGTCTAGAGAAACCACCCGAGTGGAGACAATGAAGTCAACACAAAGGAAAAGTTTTGGGATTGACTATGAGAAAAGGGCGGTAGTAGAAAGGGTTGTTATACAGGTAAGCTCATACAGGACGATAGTACTTATATAACTTGGAATAACGTACAAACTGAATATGATAAACATTATGGTAACATGAGGACAAAATTCCCAGGATGGTGTCCAAAATCTAATGTACAGAGAATTTGGGAAGTTAATGTCACGGCCTTAATTGCCGATTGTGTGGGCACCTACCTTATTATCACTAGTAGGCGAACCCTTACCCGTTAATCCATTAATAATTAGCCAATTTAACTTCTTTAATCACTTATACTTAAAAAATCAATGGTCATGTGAATGAATAATAAATAAGCAATTCATAACTAATAGATAATATAAGTGCGGAAGTCTTAACTAGTACACCCCCAAGATCTGAAGGTTATCGTACAAGGACTCTAAGCAACAATGTCTGAAGAATGAAGTATATCTCAAATATAATAACAAATAATGTCTAGAATGAGATTAGACATCTGGAAAGAGAGATCTTCAGGTGCTATGGCATGGGTAGAAGCTCACCCTCGGATCTGATCGAGCAAACTAGCTTCGAGCTAGAGATGTAGTCTGGAAGGAATCTTTGGAACACAATCTGCACTCAAAAAGGGTGCAACAAGGTAGTATCATTACAAATACTATGTACCGGTAAGCATCATAGGCGGACTAAGATCAGTTCACGTATATAAGCATAAACTCACAAGATAATTAGATAAGCACTTAATACTCAAATCCAAGTCACAGAATATCCCATAACAGAGTCACAACCTAAGATGAACGTTCTAACCCACAAGTCTGTCAAGTTTTCAATAATCTCACCTGATAATAGCAAGCCCAAGTTCCTTCTCTAGGTAGAGTCCCTAATCCACAATTTAACTTAGTCAATGATCATATCAATACCACAACAGCCATTTCAGCAAACACACCAAAATAATAAACAACGAGCCATATAATAATGCAAAATAAAATTTAATGATGTGCAATGCAGTGTAAGATGATGTGCAATGCAATGTAATGCAATGCCCTGGCCAAATACATAGTGTACACATTTTCTACTGATGTCATAGCTCAGTAGTCATGACCTGCAGAGGGCCTATGGTGTCTATGGACCACTCGTTCCGGATTCACTCCACAGATCGGAGCGTAAACCTCCGCTCCGGAACGAACCTCGAACGCGGGCTATATCAATGTATCCCTCATTTTCAGAACGAACCTCGGACCCCGAGCCATAATCTACGTCACATATGTGCCTTTCCATATATCTGTACATAATGGTATTTCATGCCCTTTTATTATCCATGCTGAAATCATCAAGTACCATGCATCAAATAGTATCACAAGTTCAACAAGAAGATTATATTAACTTCTTCACTAATTTCACATCACAATGTATGTCTCAACGTATTCTAGTTCATTAGTATGTATGGACTATGAACAATTAGAAATATCAATGTCAAACACAAGGCATCATGCCACAAGCCTTCCAAACCATTTCCATCATGCATTAGTGTATGAATGCATAAATGAGTGTAAACGTGGTAAATTGTAACACCTCAAAAAATTTCATGTTAATGCACAGTGAATAGACTAACGAAGGGTACAAAGTATACGATGTTTCAATAAGTAAGAAATAGCATTTGATGATCCTAATTGAGATTTCAAAGACAATCGAGGTAAGAGAAGAAAGTTTGCCAAGAAAGGCAAGGTATACGTTATGTATCGGAAAGGATTTATGAGTAACAAGTTAATGATGGCTTAATGATGTCTTGGGGAAGAGTTATAACATATCTTAGATTGTTAATGAGGTGTTAAACAAGTGTTAAGAAGGTTCCATGAGGATTGGATATCGAACGAGTCGACAAGAACGAGTTTCGAAAAAGTTGGGCATTATACGGTCCAACATATTGGCCGTATAAAAAATACTGGCCGTATGTTAAGCCATATATTCTGCCCAGAATGGCAGCCTTCACTAGACCAAAGGTACGACCATACACACGGTCCATATAAATTATACGGACACTATGTTGGTCTGTGAAACCAAAGCGGGACAGATTGTGAGTTATTAAAAAAGGAAACCAAGTTCATTTCATTTCATTTTCACTCTCCTTCTCTCAAGAACTCTCTAGAATATTTCTCCACACCTCTCCCACAAGAATTCAAAAGAAATTGATGATCAACTTCATCAAACCAAGAAAATCAAGTGCAAGAAACTCATTAAGGTTCATCCAAGACAAGAAATCCAAGTGGAAGTGGAACTAAGGTTTTGCTTAAGTGAAGTGTTTCCACCCAAAGTCCATTCCTACACCATCTAAGGTAAGTTTTATGGTCATTCCATGTTGTTTGAGGTATTGAGATGTTGAAAGACTTGGATTGTGGAAGAAGATAGAAAATGGTCATGAATGTGAGAGTAGTGGCATTTTTGAGTAGTAGTTTGGAATGAGTCATGATTCTTCATATGTTGTGATTATAATTATGTTATAAATGATATTAAGAACATGGTATAGACATTTTATATGAGTGAATGTAATAGTGTGCTATGATCATGGATATGGATGATTTGAAGTGAATTGGGAAATATGGATAATGTAGGTGAATAAAGGTTATTGCTTATGATGTTGTGAGTGTTATTATAGACATTTGAAGAGTTGATAGATGATATGGAGAAAGTTGTATAAACAAAGGAGATGCTGCCCAATTTTCTCTAGCTTTAGTCAAGTATGCTAAGCTATCGATTATCTAATGTTAGTATAAACTCTAATGAAGGTAGAAGCGTGAGCATTGAAGGAGAACGTTCAAGTGATAGAATAGCTAAACGAAAAGGTATGTAAGGCTAACCCTTCTTTCAATAAGGCATGGTTCCTTGGCTATATATCTATCCTTTCATGAGTCTATAATGTCCTCTAAATGATTCTACCTTGAAGCTACTAAAGATCATGATTCTCGTTATGTTTACGATTCCACTAAATGCCTTATATGATTGGTGATCCTCTAAGGATAGATGTAATGAAACGATGATAGTAATGATGTCGAAGATGCTTATGAGCTCTTATGTATATGTGTCTATGTATGACTATTATGCAACATCGAGCCTGTATGGTCGGGTATGATATGTATTGTGCGCACACCACTGCAGTTGGGTACGTATAACACTGAGCCTTGGTAGGGCCAGGTATGTATAATCACCGAGCCTTGCCATGGCCGGGTATGTGAAACACCGAACCTTCATGGTTGGGTATGCTATGAATATGAATATGGATATAAATACGGATACAAATACGGATACGGATATGGATGTATGTATATGTACATGTGTATGTACACAACCACGCATTAGAAATGGAAGATCCCTATGAAAGGCAAGTAAGTGTTTATGACGATGGTGCTACTACCTCCCATCTTATGCTATTTCTTATGTTGTCTATTATGCTTATATAATGATGTTGATTATGCTTTACATACTCAGTACATTCTTTGTACTGACGTCCTTTTGTTTGTGGACGTTGCGACATGCTCGCAGGTGGACAGGGAGACAGGTTTGATTCATAGACTCCTATTCAGGGACTACATAGAGGAGCTCCATTTCATCCGAAGCTACATCGTTGGGTATTACTCTTTTGTGTACATACTTACGGGCACGGCGGGGTCCTGTCCCGCCTATATGATGTGACATACTCTTCTTAGAGGCTCGTATACATGTGTATATGGTTAGATGCCTTGTAGCCTTGTCGGCGTATATTTTGTATATTTTTTTATAGCCTCGTCGGCATATGCACATTGATATGGGCATAGTTGTTGATGGTAACATAAATGTATTGTTGCCCAATGAGATTAGCATGAATGATGGATAGAAAGTACGATTAAGCTATGTGGCTCACCTAGATGAAAATGTGAATGTACGATAAGAGGTGCCCGGGTGGGTTAGTACCGGGTACCCATTGTTATAACCCGTATCTTACACCTTTGGACACCTCGGGATTTTTGAGTCAAGCTAAGGACAATGTAATGTATTGATCTTGTTTGATATATATGTTGGTCATGGGAAAGAATTAGACGTGGAAATATTGGAAAAGGCTAAGGGTAAAATTGGAAGGTTGAGAAAAAAATGGTTCCATGAATTACCAAAACTATGGACTAAGCAATTGGGCTTGGATATGGAAAAAAAAAAAAAAAAAAAACAAGAGGCCCAATTTGAAGTGGTGGCCGGTTGTGGAGGAAAATAACATGGGCCAAGCCCATGTAAATTAATACCATGTGACCAAAATAAATAAGATGGCCACCTTATATTTCTTCATTATTCAAGAAGTTTCAAGAAAAAAAGAGATGAGAGCAAGAACATGGCCTATTCGGCCAACCAAGAGAAAGAAGAGAAAAAATTTGAGGCCTCTAATCTTGATCCAAAAATGTTATTCTTCTAGTATTTATACTAAATCAAGGGTCCTCTTTAACATGGTATGGTGATTAAGGCAAGGAAATCATTCATTTTTGCAAACTCACAATTTTACTCAAGTGAAGAAGTTGAAGAAGAAAGGGTAAGAATTCATTTTCTTTTACTTGTTATGGATATTTATGCATGTTGTGATATGTAAAATGAATAAAGTTCATGAAGTTGTGGGGTTGTGTTGTGGCCGTGAGTGGTGCCATGTATGGTAGGAAAAAATGAATTAATGTTGTTTGGTATGTTGGTTGTTGTTGTTAAGAATTATGTGATGAAGAAATGAATGAAGTGCATGGAAATGTGATGTTGAGGTTGTAGCCGTGTATGTTGTTATTATGGCCGGAAATGGGCTGTTTTGGTAAGACAAGGAATGACTCATTTTTATTTAGCATTTGGTCGTCATCGTTGTGAATTATATGATGTAAAATGAAGTTGTTAGCATATGTAATTGTTGATAGAGTTTGTGAATTTGAAAGAAAGAATTAAGTTGTTATTGTTCTTGAGTATTTGGAAAGGTGTTGGATGAAGTAGTATGTTGATTGAATCGTTTTGAATGTTACGCAAATCGAAATGAATATAAATGAAATGTCACTAACTAATATGGCAAAGGTTGTTAATATTGGAATGCATCTTGATTGAATTGTTGATATTGTTGGCACAATTGATGGTATTGTTGTTGGTTTGGCCGAGTTGGATTCTCGGATTGTTGTTAATGGATGAATTGGGCCGAGCCATATTCTCGGGGGTTGATGGATTTACAGGGGAAGTGCTGCCGAAATTTCGGTAGCCAAGTATTACTTTAAGAATTCAATTCTAAAGGCACTAATCATGTTTGGTAAACATGACCAGTTTGTAGATTCTGGCGGATTTGCGACTTGAATTTGGAATAGCATAAGGAGCGGAAAAAGGTATGTAAGGCCTCACTTTTCTTTCTTGGCATGTCTTAGATGTAACAGGCTTGAATACGCGCCTCGGGGATGATCCCATTCCTAGAAATTCGAACTTGAAATTACCTCTTTTTCATTCAGTAAAATTGAATTAAGTTTGGTGTTTTATCGAAATAATTGTTTAAACATTTCCAACGCGCTCAAATGGAACCGAGTGACCCTTAGACCTTCGTAAATGACTCCATGAAGCTCAACGTATGTAAATTGTGTATGCCACCTCGGTTGGCCGAGGTGGGCCCACGATCCCCGAATTCTCTCTTATTGTTCGTTTGGTTTATTTTCGTTCTATAATTAAAGGAAACTTTTGGGTTATCATTCCGACTACTAAATAATAGTTGTTTTAACTAGTCCATTGATTCCAAGGCTTGTTTTCTCTCTAAAAGTTTATAAATGTTTTCTAAAATATTTATTCATCTCTAAACTAAGGTTTTACAAATTTTTGAAAGCTTTATGACTAAAATGACGATGATGCTTCTACGATCTATGTAAATGAAAAATGTATATGTACATGGGGTGGGGGTAGGGATACTTGGGAATTGGGAAGGAAACTATGTTTCATTGCCACCTGGTCAGCTGGCTTATCATCCCGGACGCGGGATGCCCGGACGCGGGATATATGGGCGAGCCAATGTATTTCGGTGCTATGTGGGCGAGCCGACATTGTTCGGTGCTATGCTATGACTTACTATGCTACGATCAGCTATGCTATGACTTACTATGCTACGATCAGCTATGCTATGACTTACTATGCTACGATCAGCTATGCTATGACTTACTATGCTACGATTAGCTATGCTATGACTTACTATGCTACGATCGGACCTACGCTATGACCTACCATGACCTACCATGCTATGGCCCGCTATGCTACGACCCGATATCCGTGACTTCATATGATAAGACGTGATATAACCCGAGATTCTATTTTCTATGTAAGGTTACTTTCTTATCTCGTTAAGCGCCCTCTGATCCTGTGATATGGTTATTCATACCTATGATCATGCTTGCGTTGTTTATTTCCATGCCTTACATACTCAGTACATTGCTCGTACTGACCCCTCTTCTTCGGGGGCTGCGTTCATGCCGCGCACACGTACACCTGTGTGAGCTGAAGGCATTAGCAGAAGGTGTTCCAGCGAGATTGGCGAGCTCCATTTTCTCCGGAGTGCTGCCGAGTCAGTGTACACGGGTGCTATGGTATCTGACTATGTTAGAGACTTTGCAGACAGAGTCATGTACATAAGATGTCCGTTGTGAGCGGCTCTATAAGCCGTCGTATTGTATATATGATATTACAGATTTTGTACAGTCGCAAGTTATGTTGATTTGAAAGTTATACCGTATGTTGTTTTTCAAAAAAAAAAAAATTCACTACGCATTTATGGCCGGTTAGGGGGCCCATTATGACTACGAGTGCTATGACAGCCAGAGGGTTCGCTCGGCCCTAAATAAGGGTCGGGTGCCCATCACACCCTATCGAAAATTGGGGTGTGACAAAGTGGTATCAGAGCAGGTCGGTCCAAGGGTTGTCTGCAAAGTCGTGTCCGGTAGAGTCCTGTTTATGGTGTGAAGCGCGCCACATTTATAAACAGGAGGCTACGGGGCATCTAGGATGGTTACTCTTCTTTGGCATCTTAGATCGTGCTGTAGAGCCAAGTTATAGGAAATGAGATCCTTTGTACTAATCTTTGATTTCGGCAGAGAAATGACATTGACAGGCGGAAGCGATCAGCAGTATGGAAGGTTACAAGGCACACAGGTAAGTAAAGATACGCAAGGTATATGTCAAGTAAGGTATTAGCATACGATTGAGAGGCAAAGTTGAAAACTGAAAAGGAAGGTAAGCAAGAAAATGTGATATATGTGGTCGTGCTGAGTACATGAGGTAAATCTAATATCTTCGGACCTTCGTGAATATTGAGAGCCCTGTGTGGCTATGATACGATACAATATGATGTGATATGTATATATGATGATGGCCCTGTGAGGCACTGTTGGTATTTCCTGCATGCAGGTTTGGAATAGTAAGAAATACAGAGGAAACTCTGCCGAAATTTTTCTAGGAATAATACGAGAATGAGATACAAGTTGGAAAATATCTGGAAGAATCGGGTTAATAGTAGCGATGAAAGTTGACTGAGCTGTAAAGTACGGCTGCCCTCTAGGAATAAGTTAACTGTGGAAGGAATAGTGAAATGGTTAATAAGACGTCGGTGGAAATAGGGTAGTAAGGAAATTTGGAAGGACTTGTGCTGCCTGGAGACGAATTAGGAAGGACTGGTAGGTTTGGACAAAGCGATCTGACCAAAGATAAGCGTACGAGGGAAAAGAATTGTGACGAATAGAAATGCATCGACCAGATAGCTGGTAAAATGTGCTATGGGGACGTTTTGAAGTCTGGTAAGGCTCCGACGTACTCTAGGATATGTAGTGAAGGTTGTGCGGTGAGGCGGACGCGAATATACCGGCATTAACGCACCCGATTTCATTAAAGTCTCAAGGTTAAGCGTGCTGAAGTGAGAGAAATTTCAGGATGGGTGACCCCCTGGGAAATTTTCTGAAAATCCCACAAATTCAGACGTAAGGAGCGAGTAAGAAATTGGAGTAGTCTAAGAGAGATTAGAGTATGTGGAGCGACCAGAAACCCTAAGAGGACGCGTAGGACGATGTGAATTAGGTCGGCGAAGAGAAGGAGTTAGCGGAAAAAAAAAAGAGAAGAAGAAGAAACGAGACAACAGTGTAGTAATAGGTTAAGATGTGTGTAACGGAGGGCATAAGTGCCATAAGTGACGGGATAGTGAAAGGCCAAGTTATGGAAAGACGAGAAACAAGGCAGAATGAACCCTAGAGAATGACTGGTGTGATACGGATAAAATGTGAACGAACAGAGTACGCTTTAAAAATGAGAAAAGGACTAGGTAAGAGTAGTGTGATCTGGACGACACAAAGGTAACATAAGATTCCTCGTGTGCGGGAAAAGAGACAGGCATGAATGGATAATGGTATAAGCGTACTCCTAAAGGGGGGAAGCGGGCAAGAGAAATGCAAGAGTGGGATAAGAACAGTTGATACGGTAATATGGTTGGTATGGGCATCTGGACTGCCAAAGAGGCCCCCCCCCCCTTACCGAAGTAAGTTAGTGAGATCGGAAACCAACAATAAGTGTATAAGAACTAGGATGGTGTTGGAGGCAGTGTGAGAAGTCTTGCACACTAGGAAAGAGGACTTGTCAACTCAGGGCCAGAGTGTGGAGCTAAATCAATTGGCCGACGGCCTACAGACAACCTAAGCTTCTAAAATGGATATGTCAAGCGACATGTGAGATATCTACGAAAGAAAGGACAACTATGAACGGGATCCTCCCGAAGCATTACGACACCCTATGAGGCCAGTTCAACATTCGAGGACGAATGTTGTGCGGGGTGTGATGTTATAACCCGTATCTTACACCTTTGGACACCTCGGGATTTTTGAGTCAAGCTAAGGACAATGTAATGTATTGATCTTGTTTGATATATATGTTGGTCATGGGAAAGAATTAGACGTGGAAATATTGGAAAAGGCTAAGGGTAAAATTGGAAGGTTGAGAAAAAAATGGTTCCATGAATTACCAAAACTATGGACTAAGCAATTGGGCTTGGATATGGAAAAAAAAAAAAAAAAACAAGAGAGGCCCAATTTGAAGTGGTGGCGGTTGTGGAGGAAAATAACATGGGCCAAGCCCATGTAAATTAATACCATGTGACCAAAATAAATAAGATGGCCACCTTATATTTCTTCATTATTCAAGAAGTTTCAAGAAAAAAAGAGATGAGAGCAAGAACATGGCCTATTCGGCCAACCAAGAGAAAGAAGAGAAAAAAATTTGAGGCCTCTAATCTTGATCCAAAAATGTTATTCTTCTAGTATTTATACTAAATCAAGGGTCCTCTTTAACATGGTATGGTGATTAAGGCAAGGAAATCATTCATTTTTGCAAACTCACAATTTTACTCAAGTGAAGAAGTTGAAGAAGAAAGGGTAAGAATTCATTTTCTTTTACTTGTTATGGATATTTATGCATGTTGTGATATGTAAAATGAATAAAGTTCATGAAGTTGTGGGGTTGTGTTGTGGCCGTGAGTGGTGCCATGTATGGTAGGAAAAATGAATTAATGTTGTTTGGTATGTTGGTTGTTGTTGTTAAGAATTATGTGATGAAGAAATGAATGAAGTGCATGGAAATGTGATGTTGAGGTTGTAGCGTGTATGTTGTTATTATGGCCGGAAATGGGCTGTTTTGGTAAGACAAGGAATGACTCATTTTTATTTAGCATTTGGTCGTCATCGTTGTGAATTATATGATGTAAAATGAAGTTGTTAGCATATGTAATTGTTGATAGAGTTTGTGAATTTGAAAGAAAGAATTAAGTTGTTATTGTTCTTGAGTATTTGGAAAGGTGTTGGATGAAGTAGTATGTTGATTGAATCGTTTTGAATGTTACGCAAATCGAAATGAATATAAATGAAATGTCACTAACTAATATGGCAAAGGTTGTTAATATTGGAATGCATCTTGATTGAATTGTTGATATTGTTGGCACAATTGATGGTATTGTTGTTGGTTTGGCCGAGTTGGATTCTCGGATTGTTGTTAATGGATGAATTGGGCCGAGCCATATTCTCGGGGGTTGATGGATTTACAGGGGAAGTGCTGCCGAAATTTCGGTAGCCAAGTATTAATTTAAGAATTCAATTCTAAAGGCACTAATCATGTTTGGTAAACATGACCAAAACTCCTTGTAGATTACGGCGGATTTGCGACTTGAATTTGGAATAGCATAAGGAGCGGAAAAAGGTATGTAAGGCCTCACTTTTCTTTCTTGGCATGTCTTAGATGTAACAAAGCTTGAATACGCGCCTCGGGGATGATCCCATTCCTAGAAATTCGAACTTGAAATTACCTCTTTTTCATTCAAAGAAATTGAATTAAGTTTGGTGTTTTATCGAAATAATTGTTTAAACATTTCCAACGAGCTCAAATGGAACCGAGTGACCCTTAGACCTTCGTAAATGACTCCATGAAGCTCAACGTATGTAAATTGTGTATGCCACCTCGTTGGCCGAGGTGGGCCCACGATCCCGAATTCTCTCTTATTGTTCGTTTGGTTTATTTTCGTTCTATAATTAAAGGAAACTTTTGGGTTATCATTCCGACTACTAAATAATAGTTGTTTTAACTAGTCCATCGATTCCAAGGCTTGTTTTCTCTCTAAAAGTTTATAAATGTTTTCTAAAATATTTATTCATCTCTAAACTAAGGTTTTACAAATTTTTGAAAGCTTTATGACTAAAAATGACGATGATGCTTCTACGATCTATGTAAATGAAAAATGTATATGTACATGGGGTGGGGGGTAGGGATACTTGGGAATTGGGAAGGAAACTATGTTTCATTGCCACCTGGTCAGCTGGCTTATCATCCCGGACGCGGGATGCCCGGACGCGGGATATATGGGCGAGCCGATGTATTTCGGTGCTATGTGGGCGAGCCGACATTGTTCGGTGCTATGCTATGACTTACTATGCTATGATCAGCTATGCTATGACTTACTATGCTATGATCAGCTATGCTATGACTTACTATGCTATGATCAGCTATGCTATGACCTACTATGCTATGATCAGCTACGCTATGACCTACCATGCTATGGCCTGCTATGCTACGACCCGATATGTCGTGACTTCATATGATAAGACGTGATATAACCCGATTCTATTTTCTATGTACAAGTTACTTTCTTATCTCGTTAAGCGCCCTCTCGATCCCGTGATATGGTTATTCATACCTATGATCATGCTTGCGTTGTTTATTTCCATGCCTTACATACTCAGTACATTGCTCGTACTGACCCCTCTTCTTCGGGGGCTGCGTTCATGCCGCGCAGGTACACCCAGGTGAGCTGAAGGCATTAGCAGAAGGTGTTCCAGCGAGATTGGCGAGCTCCATTTTCTCCGGAGGCTGCGCCGAGTCGTTGTACACGGGTGCTATGGTATCCGACTATGTTAGAGACTTTGCGTACGCAGTCATGTACATAAGATGTCCGTTGTGAGCGGCTCTATAAGCCGTCGTATCGTATATATGATATTACGATTTTGTACAGTCACAAGTTATGTTGATTTGAAAGTTATACCGTATGTTGCTTTTCAAAAAAAAAAAAAATTCACTACGCGTTTATGGCCGGTTAGGGGCCCATTATGACTACGAGTGCTATGACAGCCAGAGGGTTCGCTCGGCCCTAAATAAGGGTCGGGTGCCCATCACACACCATCGGAAATTGGGGTGTGACACCGTCGTACGGCCTCATTATAACTATACGTGACAAAAAGTTGTATAAGTGACTTTCCGTCCTAGGGTGTGTCTATGAGCCGTGTCCGCTTAGAGAGTCTTATTTATGGGTGTGTTGCGCGCCACACTTATAAACAGGAGGTTGCGGGCATTTTAGGAATGAATGACCTTCTTTCTTCATAAGATCGTGCGATAGAGCAATAATATAAGGATTTCTCTTTTCCTTGAGTGTGTATTATGTATTTCAGAGATGCTCGTAAAGAGAAAAAGCTACAAGCGGCCAAAAGGGCAAGGTGGCACATGAAAAGCGAGTTGGGCGAAAGAGCACCGCCAACGGTTGTAGAGGAAAGTGAGTCCCGAATGCGCTCAATCTTTTCTTGTCATTCAAGGCCTATTTCGAGGAGTGTGAGGGAGCCTCGGCCCCGGCTCTAGCACCTCCAGCCTCCTCACCGGATGCTTCTGGCCAAGATGTAAAATAGGCCATTCATTTACTTACTCGGTTGGTTGCCTTATAACACACAAGTCGGCAATTATTTCAAAAGGTGATAGGGCTTTAGTGGAAGGGCCCGTGATTTTATTAGCTTAAACCCTCTGAAATTTTTCGGATCATAGCCGGATGAGCACCCTCAGAATTTCATTAATGGGATGTTGAATACACTTCAGTTGATGCATGTTTCGGAATTCGAATTGGTGGAGTTAGCATCCTATTGATTGCAGGATATTGTGGTTCATTGGTACACAGTTTGGATGGCTTCACGGGGAGCCAATGCACCTCCCGGTATGCAAGGTGAATTTGTAGATGCCTTCCTCCGACATTACTTGCCTCCGTGTTCGGCGGGCTAGAGCCGATAAATTCTTGAATCTTAGGTAAGGGGGAGTATGAGCGCTGAAGAGTATAATCTCCGCTTCAATTCTTTGGCTAGGTATGCTTCGGTCATGGTAGTGGATATGGGTGACCGAGTGCACCGATTTGTGAGAGGCCTAGGGCCACATTTGATGGATAGGTGCTTGACTGCGTCCCTTCAGGACCACATGGATATTTCACGCATTCAAGCCCATGCCCAAAATTTAGAGGAAAGCCAACAACAACAATGAAGTGAGCGTGAGCATGATAGAGGATATAACAAGAGGGCTAGACCTTCGGGTCCGATGAGTGAGTTTAGAGGCGGGCATAGACAACAGTTTTCTAGGCATTCAGGCCATTCTATGACTAGTGCACCTCTATGGTTTACAGGCCAGAGATTTGATAGATCTACTCATTCCGGGCCGAGTCAAAGTTTCGGGGCTTCCGGTTCTCATTTCAGGGGTGATTCTGGTCAGGCGAGGCCACCCGTGCCACGATGTTCCCAGTGTGAAAAGTTACATTGGGGCCAGTGCCGATTAGGTTCAGAGGTTTGCTATGCATGTGGTCGGCCAGGCCATATTATCCGTGATTGCCCCTCGGTTGGTGGTAGAGGTAGGACCCGGCCTTTAGGGTCGGTGGCCGGATCTTCATCATCTATACGCCCTATGGGGCCGAGGTTCACAAGTGTCGGTCGGCCATGGTAGAGGCGAGAGGGAGAGTTCCCGATTCTAGCGGTCCTCGCATCGTATTTATGCTTTTGGTGGTGTTAAGATCTTGAGTCTTCTCCAGATGTTGTCACAGGTATATTATCGGTATTTTCTCATGGTGTATATGCTTTGATAGATCCGGGATCCACATTGTCATATGTTACTCCATATATTGCGGGTCGGTTTGAAGTCAAATCGGAGTCGATCAAACCTTTTGAGGTGTCAACCCCTGTTGGTGAATCGGTAATATAAGCCGAGTATATAGAAATTGTGTAGTTGTGATTTGTGACCATGGTACTATGGTTGACTTACATGAGTTAAAAATGGTGGATTGTGACGTTATCATGGGTATGGATTGGTTGGCTTCTTGCTATGCGAATGTTGACTGTAGAATGAAAATGGTTCGCTTCCAGTTTTAGAATGGAAAGTGTTACACCTCGCATTTTTGCACATTTGGATAGTCCGAGTTAATGGCGGAACGTTAAGGACAAGGCTAGTTTCCGGTTTTGTTGAATGCGCAAGTCGCTTATAATATTAGTGGCATGGAATGTTAAGGGCAAATTTGGAATTTGGAAATTCTTAATAATTCATGACTTCTTGGAGAAGCCAAGTGGTGCCATGTGTTCATTTTATATATTTGTGGGAGCTAAGTATATATATATATATATATGAACAAAGATGACAAGGCAAGGCAAGTCATCTTTTATGACTTAAGAAAATTGGAGAGATTTCTAGAAAATTGGAGAGTAAGAAAACAAAAAAAAAAAAAAAAGAGAAAAGAAGGAGCATGAGCCGGCCATGTGCATATATTATATATATATGTATAAGTCTTGAAAAACAAGACAATTCATCATTTAATTTCTAGAGAAGTCAAGAAAGAGAGAAGGAGAGAAACATGAAAAAAAAAAAGCATGAAGACCTTCGGCCAAGAGGGCTGGCCGAAGGTGGTCCTCAAAGTTGCTCATGAAAATTATTCTTCCTCTAGTTTTCTACTAAATGGAAGGCTCTCTTCGACGTGGAGTGGTTGTTGGAAGAAGAAAACCAATCGTTTTGCAAAGGACAAGTTCTAGCCGAATGAAGAAGTGAAGGAAGAGGTAAGAACTCATCTTCTTTTGTATGTTATGGATGGATATGTATATTGTGGAGTTGAGAAATGGATGAAAAACATGAAATCATGCATGCTAGAGTGTGGCCGTGTATTGTGTTGTTGTGACCGTGTGTGTGTGTTGTTGTATAGAAGTGATGAACTAATTGAATTTAGCATGCTTGGGTGTTGTTGTAATGTGTAGAAATGGATGGAAAACCATGGAATGTGCATGTTGTGTGTGAAGCCGTGTGTGGCTGTTTGGAGGGGAGATGATGAACTAATTTTATGTAACATATGGTCGTTGTTTGTTGCGGATTATGTGATGAAAATAAAGGTTTAATAACTCAAGTTGAAGTTGTAGTTGCTTGCGGACTGATTTGGAACGTTATGTGATTGTGGTGTGATTCCTTGTGTTGATGGAAATGAAAATGCTAACGTATGGAATCGTCGATATAGTTTATGAGTTTGAAAGAAATAAATGTATTGTTGGAATGTCTTGAACATGTTGTGAGTTGAGTATTGATATTGTTGCTATGATTGTTGGTTTGGCCGGGTTAAATTCCCGGATTGTTGTTGACTAAAATTGGCCGAGTTAGAATCTCGGGGATGGCACATTTACAGGGGAAATGCTGCCAAAATTTCTATAGACAAATGTGCATTCAAGATTGGACTTCTAAAGACTCTAATCAAAGTTTGGTAAACATAACCAAATTGTAGATTTTGGCGGATTTGCAACTTGGAATTGGAGTACCGAAGGAGCGGAAAGAGGTATGTAAGACTTCACTTTCCTTCTTTGGCATGTCTTAGACGTAGTAGGCTTGAATACGGCCTCGGGGACAATTCCTTTCCTAGAAATCCGAGATTGAAATTAGTTACTATTCATTCAGTGGAATTGAAACAAATGTTCACGAAAAGTTGAAAGAAATGTCTAAACACCTAGAACTTGCATGAATACGGTCCGACTACCCTAAAACTCTCCTAAGTCTTGTCATGAAGCGTATTATACGTCAATTGCGTACGCCGCCTCGTTTGACTCGAGGTGGGCCCACTATGTCCTAATTTCCTCCTATGGCTCCATTTGGCTTATCTCTGTACCACAGTTAAAGGAAACTTTTGGACATCATTCCGACTACTAAATAATGATTGTTTTAACTAACCCCTCGATTCCAGGGTATGATTTTCTTCACGAAAGTTCCTAAATGTTTTCCAAAGTATTCATTTTTCTCCAAACCTAAGTTGTACGTTTTGAAAGTTTTTATGACTAAAGCAATGACTATGATTCTATGATGACAATGAAGATGTGTAAGTATATGAGAGAATGACGTGACACGACATGATATGAAATGATATGATATGAGGTGATACGATATGACATGATAGGATGAGATATGATACGACATGATATGTCCTACGTTCTCTTAATGCTATTCTACGTTGGTAGTCTCGCCTTATAATTATCGTTCCTTCAAGGTGAGACAAAGCGACCATGATTACTCCATAATGCGATCGGAGGTTACCGACCTTACGTCACTCCGATAGAGTTATAGCTTTTCTTCGGGCTCTCCTGCATGCTATGACATGATATATGTATAAGTATATGTATATGTATAGGTATATGTATATGGGGAAGTATGGGGAAAGGTGAGGCGCTATAGACGCATAGCCACCTGATCAGTTGGATAATGTTACCATCCCGGACGCGGGATGCCCGGACGCGGGATATAAGGTTAAATGGATCGGGCCGAACGTTCCTCGGAAATATGATATATATATATATATGGATCGGGCTGCACGTTCCGCAGCAATATAATATGTGTATAAGTATATGGATCGGGCTGCACGTTCCGCAGCATAGTATCTGGATCGGGCTGCACGTTCCGCGCATTAAACATGCATGATTCCGCCTTAAGAGGCACTCACCTACAAGTTACAGCCTTCACACGATATGCTTCATATGTACAGATTATTCTTATACATGATATGTTCCACATGTATAAGGTTACGATCTTACACATGATATGTCTCATATGTTCTGGATACCTTTTTTTACATGACATGTTCTACTTCTCATACTATGTTACTATTTATGCCTTACATACTCAGTACAATGCTCGTACTGACCCCTCTTCTTCGGGGGCTGCGTTTCGTGCCGCGCAGGTGAACCCAGACGAGCTGAAGCTAGCATAGAAGGTGTCCAGCGAAGTTGGTAGGCTCCATCTGTCCTGGAGTGCTGCCGGGTCAGAGCATATGTGCCATGAGGTTTTGTTCAGAGTTAGAGACTTTGCAGACAAAGTTGTAGGCAATGGGTTGTCAGTCTATAAGCGGCTCCAACAGCCAACATGTTATTACGTCTCGTGTTACGAGTCTTATATGTTGTCGATTCTATTTATGAAAAAAAAAAAATTATATGTATTCATTTCTTATAGTTCATAAGAGATATGTGCAACAAGAGTTAGCGGGTTCGCTCGGCTCCGAATATGGGGTCGGGTGCCCATCACACCCTAGTAAGACCGGGGTGTGACAGAAAGGAAATACTGTGTCACCAAAAGGTAGGTTTATTTCATATCTAAAGGCAAGGAAAATGATCAAAAAGGGTTGTATTTACTATCTAGTTCGGGTTCAAGATGTAGGCCGAACCGCCAACTCTTCATCGTTCCGTGATGAATGAATTTCCGGGATGTATTCCCAGATGAACTTGTTTTTTCTTCTCCGAAAGAGAGATTGATTTTGCTATTGATGTGTTGCTAGACACCAAGCCTATATTTATTCCACCTTATAGAATGGCTCCCGCAGAGTTGAAAGAGTTAAAGGAGAAATTGAAGGACTTGCTTGAGAAAGGCTTTATTTGTTACACCTCGAAAATTTCCCCTTAGCATACAGCGAATAGACTAACGAGGGACATGATGTAAACGAGGTTCGGACAAGTAAGAGATAGTAATTGATGGTCTTAATTAAGATTTCCAAAGACATTCGAGTTAAGGAAAGAAGTTGTTAAGAGAAGCGAGACATATGTCGAGTAACAAATAAGAATTTCGAGTGTTTAACTAATGGTGGATGAATGATCCCCTAAGGAAGAGTTATAACGTCCCTTAGAATGGTATTGAAGTGATGAACAAGTGTTAAGAAGGTTCCATAAGGAGCAGAGATCAAACAAGTGGACGAAACAACTCTTAAAAATCGGACAACCTACGGCCGACATATTGGCCGTATAAATGTATGGACCGTATGTCCAACCGTTGATTCGCCCGAGAGCATACTTCACCGGACTAGATCTACTTCGGCCAGACATACGGACAGATAAAACATACGGACCGTATGTTGGTCCGTATAACTTGGTCGGGGCTGAACTCATTTTATATAAGGGACCTCTTTTTCATTTCATTTCATCTCATCTCCCACCTCCACACTTCAAGAAAGCTCTAGATGTTATATCCGGCATTTTCGCATATTCGGAAAATTTTGAAATAATTGTGACTTGTATGTTATAAGTCGATTTCTTGATTCTAGTCAATATGTTTATGTGGTTCTATGGAAAATTTATTGGGGTAAGACGTCGGAGAAGGCCGGGGGCAAATTTGGAATTTTGGAAATTAGTTTCGGGAATTACAAAACGAGATTTATGGCGAATTGGGCTCAAGAAAAGAAGATAAAAATTAAGGCCCAATAAATGAAGCGTGGCCGGCCATGGCCTACTAAGAATGGACCAAGTCCATTTTTAAATGATCATGTGATGATCATGTGCTCCTCTAATATAAGGAAGCTTGATCATCTAGAATTTTCAAGAAATTAAAACAAAACAAAGAAGAGAGGAAGAGCAAGAGGCCGTCGGTCATAGAAGAGAAAGAAAGAAAAAAAAATTTCCAAGCTTGTTTCTCCATCTAAAAATCGTGTTCTTCTTGAATTCCTAACAAGTGCAAGACGCCGTCAACGTAGTATAATTAGTTTGGCGAGAAAGCAACGTTGCAAGGTTGAAAATTGAAGAAAGGCATGAATTTCATGTTGGTGTTATGGAATAAATATATATATGTTATAATGAATAGAATTGGATGAGAATTATGGGAGTTTATGTGTGTGTGTGCATGGCGTGTGTGTGTGTAAGTGGTGTGTTTCGCCGTGAGCCATGTGGATGTGAAAGAGAAATAAATTCAAATTTATTTGGTTTGTTAGTTGTGTCGTTTTCGTGACCTTTGTGTCGCAAATAATGGCTTGATGAATTGAATTGGCATTAAAGTTGTTTGTATGTAATTATGGGAGTTTATGTGAATTTATAGGATTTTTTTTTGTATAAATATGAAAGTAAGGTTTAAATGTGAATTATGGTCATTGTTAATGAGTTTGGAAGCGAAAATAATGTAATTTGGTGGTTGTTGGTTGTATCAGAGAAGTTGAAATGGAACGTAGGAACTTATGTCGTTCTAGTATGATTTTATGAAATTATGAAAATGAAGTGGTTAAGGTGCAAATTATGATTAATGTTGATGAATTTAGAAGATGGAAATGTGTTATGAACTTGTATGTCAAAGATTGGAAGAATGGAATAAGTTATGGCTTTGGTAGGAAAATTTGCATAATTTGTATATATTGAGAAATGTTAGGATATGTTTTCCTAATGGTATTGTAATGATCTTAGAATAATAAGTGAAAATTGATTTGGTTGGGAAAGGGTTTTGGGGAAAAAGGTTTTAAATTAGGTTGGTGACTAAATAGGTTAATTTTTT
>NW_026714413.1:0-22803 GCF_029784015.1 Lycium ferocissimum
TAATGGAAGAACCCACATACTAGTTGGGGAACGTAAGAGAAATATAATATAATAATCATTCTAGTCTTATAGACAAGAGAGATTAGATCTACGTAATCCACATTAAAACATGCTAACCATTTTTCCCACTTATTTTCATGAATTTGGTGACATCCATTTTCTTGTTTTCGTAGTTTCAAGATGAGGGACTTTAAGAAGAGTGACTAATGTGAAGAAATGAATGGAAGAAGTTAAAAGGATTACCTTTTCCAAGAAGATATCATTTTAGGCTCCATAAGGACTTCAAGGCCGGCTGAACTTTTTAGGGTTGTGAGAAATGAGGTCAAATCCTGAAATGACACTTAAATAGGGGAAAATCCTTTGCTCGTCACTTCATTTGCGGAAATTTTCCCGAAATGCCGACTTTAGCGATCAGCTTCTACTTCAAAAGGCCGCTAGTGGCGGTCCTTGAGTAAATCAACTACACCGTTCCTGTGGTGTAACCACCGCTACTGCGCCACTGGGCCTGGGTGGCCTAGATACATTATTTATACGCAACTCGCCCGATTGTTTGATCAAGTTAACGGTTTTTATAAAGTGTAAAAGGACCAAGGATGTTTCAAGGAGTCAACGTTGCGAATTTTTCGAAAATCACGGTAACGACAAAACGGGTCGTTACAAGTTTTTATACTTTTAATTTGGTTATTTGTCGAATTAACTAAGTAATCCCATTCCCCCTTTTTTATATACATAGATATACAGGTATATACATGCATATATGAATATATATACGTGTGCATGTATACATATGCTGCATTGGGCCAACTTTTTTTTTCTTTTAAAAGGATCGAGTCCAGCCCAATACAAGGCCAGACCCGACCCGAACGTCCCCCTTAAGTCTACACCAGATATACCAAACAAACCCTTACAGACTGCATTTGAAGGCAAGGGTTTCATTTATAAAAACCTACCGCCGCAGGCGGTCTTTCTCTCCTCGCGTCACAAATGCCGAAAACGACAAAGTTTCAGATGTACGAATGCTTTATGGCAGAGCTGCTCCACCAAATAGGGTAAAGCATTAATTGCTTACCCTCTTTCCACCATAGCCCAAACAAGGTATAATCCTTCCCTTTTTTTTTTTTTGCATTTTTACTAAGACGATGGGTTGATTCTTAATGGGTTTTTATCTATATCTGATTTTTGCATGCTTGATTTTTACTGGCTAATTTCAGTTTGAGAGGGAATTCCCTCCAAAACCTCCTTGTCCCACAATGAAATTTAGGGCAATGGATTGTGAGATATGGGGTTCTGTATAATTACACACCCATTTATTGATATACACAAAAAAAGTCTCGAATTAAAGCAAAAATAGGTTCAACACACCTAAGGATCTAGCATTTGCTAGAACATTTAATTTGTTGAACCTTTTAGTTAAAAATTTAATTTACTTCTTGTTTGTGGCTGAGTTTCGATGAGGAGCAAAGATTTCAACTCCAAATCTCGACCAGGGTTGTGCATAACAAAAGTAAAAGCTCTTCCTTTTTTTTTTTTTTTTTTTTTTTTTTTTTTTGTATTTTAGATTTGTCTATGTTTATGTGCTTGTTTTAGTTTAGTGTTAATTAGTTATTAGAATATTTGTTAGTTAAGTAGTTTGTAGCTTAGTTCTCATATGGCCGTTTGCTCATTTGTTTGTTTAATCTGTTAGTTTAGTTCAAGTAGTAGTAAATTGCTTGTTCTTGTTTGATTAGCATTAATGTAATTAGTTATATTTTGTTTGCTCAGAGTAGATTAGAGATTAATACTTGATAGTAGTAGTAGTATTAGTAACATGCTAATTAGTTCATGATTTAGAATTGATAAAGTGGATCCCTTGTACCTAATTAGGTTAATTCAAAGTTATAAATGGAATTAACTTTTGTCAAGTTAAGTAAACAACCATTATATGAGGATTAGTGTATCTTACAATGACTTAATAAGTTTCAAAAACTTTATTGATGCATGTAACAACATCATGACCCAAATAGCCGTGAGGGTGACACTTACACTAAATCTCCTAGCCCTCTCCTCCTCAATAGGTACAATTTGGAGGGGCATAGTGAGACAACGAATGGAAATGAACCTCATAAGCGACCACGGACAAATTACTCCGTTCAATGTTACTAAACTCATCACGCACGCGGTCCCTCAAAGCACGAGAAACATACTTGTCTAAAAACACACGATAAAATTGAGTCCATGTCAACGGAGGCGATCCCTATGGTACGCACTCCACAAAAGCCCTCACCATACTTGGCATCACCCAAAGCTGGAAGGTCACAAACTCACACACATTTCTCTCGCCCCATCTTATGGAGCCTCTCATGATAGTTTATGATGAATTCATAAGCATCCTCAACCTCGGAGCCAAAGAACTGCGGAGGCTTCGAACCTTTAGAAAAAATCATGCTCGTCCCCCCTCGTCAAACCAAACCTCCCACCGGTCTAGGAAATACCTCCGATCCGGAGCCTCATCCAAACCCGGGGAGCCACAGTGCACGACATCTTTGTAACCCGGGCGCATGAACTTCGGCCCGCCGGGAGGCTGGATCACCCACTCGGCACCCCGAGCACCTCGAACAGGTTGGTAACACCTGCGCCTGCAGTAAACCCATTCAACGGGTTCAACACTCGAGCCGTCACATCTAACAACAACTTAACCCCGGAGAAGTTATAATATTTGGTGAAAATTTGGTCTTTCGCAAACTACGTTGCCTCGTACGGAATCACCGAGGCTCGGGGGACTGTACGATTATGACTAGCCACGTGAGCCTCGCCACAGGCCGTGGCCGGCCGCTTTGCTCTGCCTCTACCGCGGCCACGACCTATGGCACCGGCCTCCTTCGCGTGCGGCCCCAGCGGTCGGTGCGAGTACCTCATTAGCTTCTGCTGCTGCACGAGTCCTCATCATCTGTGAGAGAATAGAAAGAAAAGTCAGATACCAATTTAAATCATCCAGATACCAATTGGAATCAAGTAGCACGAAAGAAAAAAGAATTTGAATTTTTCTCGTGTCCCATAGTTTCTCGAAGATAAGTACAGACGTCTCTGTACCGATCCAGAAGACTCTACTAGACATGTCCCTGTTCAACGAGATCGATGAACCTAGGACTCTGATACCAACTTTGTCACGACCCAAATAGCCGTGAGTGGCACCCACACTAAATCTCCTAGTGGGCGAACCATTTCCTTACCCATCCATCAAACAGTTTTAAACAATTGTAAATTGATAACCAAAATTTAAGCATAAAACTGTCTAGTCATGGCATAAATAAGTAAGGTGCAAAAATCAAGGTGCGAAAATCTAAATATTACAACCCCAAAATTCGAAAGTCATCGTATAAGGACTCTAAAACACAATTGTCTAAAGAATGAACAAGCGTACGCGAAATAATCATAAATGTCTGAAATGAAATAGACATCCAAAATAAGAAAGATCTTCAGGCGGCATGGCATGGATAGGAGCTCACCCTCGGATCTGATCAGGAACTGGCCTCACGCTAAATATGAGGTCTGGTAGATATCTCTGGATCACAATCTGCACTCAAAAGAATGCAACAAGGTAGTATCAGTACAAACACTATATACCGATAGCTATCATAGGCTGACTAAGATTAGTAGCATGCATAAAATCACAAAATCAATAGAATAGATAGATAGGCACAACAACACATAACCTTATGAAACTATCACCAAGAGTCATCCAATATTGAAATAAGATAAGCCCACACAAAACGATAATCAATAAAGTGACTCGGCCGTGTCATTACCAACACAACCATAACTCACTTAATTATCTCAACTCTATCACATATCCGTACACACATGCTAAATGATATTTTTCCAAATAGCCATGCCCCCGGGGGGACCCAAGGTGTCCATGTACCACTCACTACGGCCCGAACTCGGATCATGAGCCCATAACTAGGCCATATCCTCTTTTTTGTCAAATGTGCCTTTTCATATTTATATATTCTTTCTCATTTCAATGTATTTCGTTCCACAATAAATTAAGGAATGTGAACAATTAATAAATCAATATCAAGGAACATAAGTCACCATGCCACAGGTCATATCAAGACTCAAGAATCAATTCATCAATAGCATGAATAAGGGGTTACTCCAAGTCAACAAAAAGAGCATACATTAACTTCTTCTCAATCATATCATAATGGTTTATCACATAATCAATCAATCAATGTCAAATTTAGGAATTTCTAACCACACTTTATATACCGAAGCCCTAATCGTGCTTCTCCTATCAATTTCATAACATATACAATCAACTAATCAAAGTCTAACTCAAGTAGACCATAACCTACCTCAAAGCCGAACTGGAACAATGCAATCACTCCGCAATAGCTTTCCCCTTTCACAAAGCTCCAGAACATTCAAAGTCTAGAAATCATAAGGCTAAGTGAGTAATGGATCATCTACTCAAACAAACCATAATTAGGGAATAGAACCCAACTACTTCTACTCTTTTCAAGTGGGTGAACTATCACTAAGTGTGAATGCATCGTAAAAATCAACCCCAACTATCATACCATTCCCATTCATGGGTTTTCTAATCAATTCAACCCCTTTCAAGCGGTTTATATAAAGTTCTTGTCTTTATGAAACCTAAGTCTCAATACATATTCTCATCATTAATAATCAAATTCTTATCCTTGGAAGTGATAATATATACTCCTAGATGACTAAACAACAATAAAATCAGTAACCCTTTTATTTATTCAAGGGTTCACAACTTCTAGGGTTCTATCCTTTCATTCACCATTAGAGAACCTTTAAATAATCATGGAACCTAACAATATGATGGAATGAACAAAGTAAAGGGTTGAGACTTACCTTCCAAGAGTATTTTAGCCCTAGCCTTAAAACTTCACCACAGGAGTTCTTGGAAACTGTTTTGGAGTTATGTGGGGAATGGGTTCGGAAATAAGAATATAATATGCTAATTTTGCCTCCTGTCGACCGTTGCAGCTGTCAACGTCTAGCTGCAGCGGTCAACGCTATAGCAGGACATATCCCGCTATGACGGAACTCATTAATTCCTCGGCTCCCCCAACTATGACGGACTCGCTACAGCGGTCCCACACCCGCTGCAGCGGTCCATTTTGACTAGTTGCTTGGGTTTTCCCACCAATTTTCACCCAAAAATCCCAACACCAATCCAAGGCCCTACAGATGCAACCCAAACATGTACATATACATAAAAACACGCTACAGACTCACCCGTGGCCTTAGAATTCCAAACGGAGGTCTAGTTTTCTAAGTTACCCCCATAACGACCTAGCGGGTCGTTACAAACACTCTTGTAAAATTCAGAACACCTTCTTATTAAAGTGTAACTAGCTTAAACTAAGTTCAACAGATCTCGATAGGCTCAGGTTAATGACTATTTATGATAAGTTTGTCTATTACGATTCCTCACTAGCTAAATGATAATGAATTCCTATTTATTTCAGTACTCACTTGTTCATTGAGATGTAAGCATGTTTACAGTTTAGTATTGACTCTTTGCTTGAACCAATGCATGCCTAATCAAGTCATTTATGTGATTAGCATGCCTCCATATTCGTTCGAAGTCTAAGTATGGATTGAATTTTTGAGTGTTGGTTATTTGTTAGATCATTAACATAGCTAGGCATGTGTCCATGCCTGATTGAACTTGAATGAATGTGTAACGACCCGTTTGATCGTTATTACTTTTTTGATACTTTTGACCCTTTCCCGAGCTGGTTTAGTTCACATTTGGCCTTGGAGGACCGTTGACATGCTTCTCGAGATCCTTGGATATAATTTGGGTGATTTTGTGAGAAATTTGGGCTTAAAGCGAAAAAAAGTTGACTCAAAGTTTACTTTTGGAAAAACGGACCTTGATCGAAAATTCGTCGATTCTGAGAGGTTTGGATAGTTGTTTGAAACTTGTGTATATATTCAGTTCAGTTCCTAATGCACTCGGGTGCATTTTGGGACTTGGGTTGAAAGTTAGTTTTCAGGTATTGGGGGTTGACTCGGTCAACGAGACCTCTAATGGGAATTTTGAGGCCACGAATGCGTTCGGAGCGTGTTTTTATGTATGTTTACATATATGGTGTGTGAGCAGATGTCCTCGGGTGATAGTCGGGATTTCAGGTTGAATCAGTGAAACCTAGGAGTTTCTGGTGTCTGGTGCCCGCTGACCGCAGTAGCGGTACCACTTTAGTGGTTACCCTGCCGCTGTAGTGGCTTGTGTATTTGGGCATGATCATAGAAACAATCATGGGACCACGAAAGCGAGACCGCTGAAGCGCTAGTCTGGGCGCGGAAGCAGGTGATGGGGCAGTTTCTTATTTAAAAGCCTTATGAAAATCCTTATTCCTCCCATTTTGTATATTACATTTCCTCAACATCTTGAAGGCGATTTGAGGAGGGTTTGGTCAGATTCTCATGAGGGTAAGTTCCCTAATCTTAATCTCTTTCATTTACCTTTTCTAAGTAAGAATTCATGTTAGTAAATCCATATAACTTGGAAGAATAAGAGAGGGTTTTTGGGTTTCTTTCTTGAATAAGTTGTTAATTATAAAACCTTAATTTGTTAGTGGATTAAGCTTGATTAAGTATGGAATTGATGAGTAGTAGCTATATAAACATGATTCCTTCATTATTAATGACTAATTTGTGAGATTTAAAGTTAGGGTTTATACCCAAAATTGGGGGTTTAACCTAGAATCCGAATTTGAGGAATTTATGAGTTCTTATAGCTTATAATTGATGGGAATTGATAATCTAGAGTATTAATTTCATGTTGAGACGTATAGATTCCTAATTTCATCTTTTTAGTTCATATACCCCATTCCATAGGTTGGGATTTGGGTCTTGAATAGAAGTAAGAGTTGAATGATATTTCTTCTTGATTTTAGTTTCATAATTTGGATGTGATTAGACTTCCTTATCATGAGTCTCAAAGGAAGGGAAAGACTAAGGTTTGACTATTGGAGACTTTGCTGCTCGGCTTTTCAGGTTGGTTACAGTTTACGTTATAGTGAAGCTTCGATTAGCGAAGCGTATGTTAAGATGATATTGTCAGCGAATGCATGTAAACCTTTGGGTATGAAGTTAGGTTGGATATTGTCTTAGGTTGGGCCTTGTTGTGTGATTTGGGGGCTAGCCACCTCGTTGTGTTGTTGAGTTATCTTGTTCTATTTACTTATTGGCTTATTGCCACGTTGAGACATCGGATATTGGTGATTAGTGATATGTCATGGCTATGATATTGTGATATTTTACTTGATTGATATTGAGATGAGAATTGTGATTCCATTGTGGCTTATTGTGTAGCCTTATTATTGATATTACTTGTGCGCCATGGGAGGTCTTTTGTTGAGAATTGTGATTCCATTGAGGCTTATTGTGTAGCCTTATTATTGATATTACTTGTGTTCCATGGGAGGTACTATTAAGAATTGTGGTTCCATTATGGCTTATTGTGTAGCCTTATTATTGATATTACTTGTGTGCCATAAGTGGTACGATTTTCTTATTGAATTGGTTGTTGATATTACATTGCATCATATTCATACTCATTTCCACAATACATTGATATTGCATGCTTATGGTACTAATGATGATAAGTGAGAGGGTGTAGCCTCCGAGGTCTTTGCCGGAGAGCGTAAAAAAGAGATTAGAGTCTGTGATCAGAGGTCATTTACCGAGCGAGAATATATATATATATATATATATATATATATATATATATATATATATATATATATATATATATATATATATATATATATATATATATATATATATATATATATATATATATATATATATGTACATTGCTCGAGGTCTCTTGCTGGGAACGAATGAGTGCTCGATGCCCGAGGTCTCTTGTCGGGATCGAGAGAGTGCTCGTCGCCGAGGTTGTTGCCGGGACGAGTGGTACATGGACTTTGCGGGTCCCTCATGGGTCATGATCGCCGAGACGTAGAGGTATTCTGTCCGGGATATGTTGTACAAAGACTGCATATGCATTGCATTAATCATTCATACATTATTGCATTACATTGTACCTCCTGGTTTTCTATGATATGGTTATGATATGATTGTGACAAACTGGTTCAGAATGGTTATACTGAAACTTGGCATAGTTGGGTTTAGCTGTTATAACATAGGTGATGACTTGCTGTGATATGATTGGGATATACTGGTTCGGAATGGTTAGGCTGATACTTGGCACAGTTGGGTTTAGATGCTATAACATAGGTAATGACTTGTACTGTGGATATAGATTCGTGTTGACTTGTATCTTATTGTTTTACGTATTTATCTTGCTTTGTTGTCTTTTTATACATTAGCTAGTGTTAGTTAGCCTATGATACCTACCGGTACTTGTTGTTTGTACTGACCTGCACTTGCTGCATTCTTTTATGAATGCAGAGTACCAGGTTGGATCTTCTTCTACCCCTTATGGATGATATTCGGGGATTGCTGATTCGAGTCTCTTCAGGGTGAGCATGAGGACGTTCGATGCCCATTTTATGCGAATTCGGAAAAATTGGAAACAAGTCGGAATGATAGGAATTGAGGTTCTAATTGGATTCTACTTGGTGTGCATGGGATGTTTAAGGAAATATTGACGCGGAAATATTAAGGAAGGTTAAGGACATTGAAATGTATTGATTTTTGTTTGGTTCATAAGTTGGTTATGGAAAAATTTAGAGGTGGAAATATCGGAAAAGACTAAGGGCAAAATTGGAATGTCGGAAAAGGGTTTCATGAATTACCAAAGTATGGGCTAAGGAAATTGGGCTTGGAAATTGTCAAAAAAAAAATAATAAGCCAAGCCCAACCCATGAAGGGTGGCCGGCCAAGGTAACCCAAAAATGGACAAAAATTTAATTAAGTCATGTGACATGGTCACATGACAAGCTAAGCATAAAAGGGACCAAATGTTCATTAAATTTCTAGAATTTTCAAGACAAAGGAAGCAAGGAGAAAAACAAGAACAAGAGGAGAAATAAGGACAAGGCCATTCGGCCAAGTCCATGATTTCTTGCCTCCATGAAATCTCCTCCTAAAAATTATTTCTTGCTATATTCCTACCAATTCAAGGTCCCTTAACAACTTGGTGCAATTGTTTTGGAAGGAGGAACACTTGTTTCTTCAATTGGACACCTTGGCCAAGTGAAGAACTTTGGAAGAAAAGGTATGATTTCATTCTCTTTTATGGGTTATGAAGCTTTGGTTTATGTTGTGAAGTATAGAGATGAGTAGAAATTATGAGAATATGGAAGTTTGCATGATATTTTCATATGCATGCATGGCCGTGGGTGAGTACTATGTGGTATGGTTGTGATGAATTGGATTGTAGGTTGTATTTTAGTTGTGGTTATTGTGGAGTTTGTATTAGAAATGAAAGTTGAATAAAATTTGGTTGAAGTTGAAATATTGATGTTGGCCGTGGCCTATGTGTTGGTGAAATGGTGACGAATTTATTTTGTTTAACATGTTAGTCGCGTTGTGGTGATTATTATAATGTAAATGAAGCATTTATGGGTTAAGTTGATATGAAAATGGAATGTAGGAACCTATGTCGTATTTGTATGATTTTATGACATTATGGAAATTGAGATATTAAAGTGTGAATTATGATGATTGTTGATGAACTTGGAGGATAGGAATATGCTATGACTATCTATGTTAAAGATTGGAAGATTTGGATAAATTATGACTTTGGTGGAAAGTTGTGTCTTTTGTACAATTTGTGTATATATGGTAGAAATGATATGAAATGCTTCCGAATGGTATTGTAATGACTTTAGTTAGTAATGAATGTGAATATGATGGCATTAATTTGGACGTGTGGAGTCGGAATGGAAGTTATGGTATTATGTTGGAAAGTTGGTTAGTTATGTCATGTTGTGTTTTGTTATGATTGTTGATGTTGTTGTTGGGTTGTTGTTTGTTGTTTTGAGCCGAGTTGAATCTCGGGGGTGTCATGTTTATAGGGGAAGTCTTTGCCGAAATTTCGGTAGCCGGATGGAAACCAAAGATTGAAATATCAACTTGCATGAATAGTGATCGGTCACTATGACCATTTGCGATTTTCGACGAAATGGGATTGGAGTTTCGACAAGCGTAACAAGCGCAAAAGGTATGTAAAGTTTTCCTATTTCTTCTCTTGGCACGTCTTAGGGTATTAGGCTCAACTTTGGTCCTCGGGGATATTCCTACTTCCTGGAAATTGCGTTTGAATTTTCCCCTTTTTCCTTCAGTAAGATTGAACCCAACTAGATCATGAATAGCTAGAATGGTCTTAGACGTATAAAACCTGTCCAAATTCAATCCGACTACTTTGAAACATTTATTAATGATATTATGAGGTTCGATATGTATGTTCTATGTCCGCCACCTCATTTGGCCGAGGTGGGCCCACTATTTACCGGTTTTATCCTTTGTAAATACGATTCGTTTTCGAGCGGCTTTCAAGAAATGTTTTGATTACTAAACAAAAATCGTTTTAAACATTCTATCAAGCCCTATGAAATGTTTTGATATGTACTTCGACGAAAGTTCCGTTGAGATAATCCGCCGTGATGTCCGAAAGGTACGTATTATGATTCGTCCGATTTCATTGATTTGATTCGTTATTCGATATTCGTTATTCGATATGCTTCATTGAGTCTCCGGATATTTTTATTGCATTAGTTTCTCACTACTCCACTCGTGGATGCCTCAATGTTTCCCACACCGAGCCGGGCCGGGATATGTTCTCAAGCGTATTCCTCTCGCATTATTCGCCGCGCCCGTGTGAGGGGGGTATATACGTACATGGGTTGTGGTGTATGATGTGCCATGTACGCTTATTCGATATCTGCCGATTATGTTCGATGTGGCCACTTGGTATGTTATGATTTGTTCGGAGATATTCCCTACTACGAAGTATCTTGTGTTGGCGCGGGACCGAAGGAGCGCCTCTCGTTCGTTCTCCGAGTCCCATAGCGGGGCCGGCTTTGCATATGTTTTCTGCATGCATTACTTATGATTTTTTTTCTGGTATGCATTTTGATTCCCTATGTATCTTATGCTTCCTCCGCACGTTCTGTTCTGATTTTGATTTTATTTATTACGTTCTCTGCTTTACATATTCAGTACATTTTCGTACTGACCCCCTTTCTTCGGGGGCTGCGTTTCGTGCCGCGCAGGTACAGACGACTGATTCGTGGATCCGTTGCTTAGGTTATCTGCTCAGCTGTTGGAGGGCTCCTTTGTCCGGAGCCCGTATTGTGGTATAATATTTTTCTGCTGCAGATGTACGTATTTGTTCTGGGTACGGCGGGGCCCTGTCCCGTCATATGATTATGTTTTGTTCTGTAGAGGTCTGTAGACATGTGGTGTGGGTCTGTATATGTTCCGTGAGATTTGCGTACGTTTAGAGTTTATCTGCATTTTGTGACGGCCTTATCGGCCCTTCGTGCGTCACGCCCACTGGTTTCTGTTAAATTATTATTTCTGTTTACTTTTAATATTTTGCTAACTTAGGTTAAGGTACGTACGAGTGCCCAATTAGGGCACGTGTCGCGGCCTACGGAGTTGGGTCGTGACAAAAGTGGTATCAGAGCGGTTAGGTCCTCGGAATGTCTACAGACCGTGTCTAGTAGAGTCCTGTTTATGGTGTGAAGCGCGCCACATTTATAAACAGGAGGCTACCGGGCATCTAGGAATTGTTGACCCTCTTTCTGTCTTAGATCGTGCGATAGAGCCAAGTCATAGGAAATAAAATTCCTTGCGTGAAGCTTTGCATACGGCGGAGAATGGTAAGTGGTGACGGGAACGGTCACACAGGTAAGTCCGAATGTACTTGTTCCGTTACCTGAAACAGAAGGTTCTGGATGGTTAGAATGGAATACGAAGCTGTATATTCTGCACGGCATTAAGGGTATTCGCGGCGCACAGATTTCGAGTAATAAGAAATTGCAAAGGTGACCACCGGAGGTCGAGAAGGGTAAAATAGTAATTGCACAAGAAAGGACGTGTTGTGAATGTGCCTCGGGATCCGTAAGGCCTCGTATTATGTAATAAAGATCGTGTGTGGAAATGGACGTGATTATACCGACATTAAAGGACTCGAATCTGCCAAAGTTGCGAAGTTAAGCGTGCTCAGGGGAGGAGCAATTTTAGGATGGGTGACCCCCCTGGGAAGTAAGTGAAAAATTTTACAAACTTGGAATTTAAGGGGATAAATGGAAATTTGGGGTAACCTAAAGGAAACGGGGGTCTGTGAAGCGGATAGCACCCTTACAGAGGTCGCGCAGACCGGAGCAGATTAATGAGGAAAAAGGAAGAAAGCGCAATATCGCTTGGAAACCAAGGTAAATTTAAGTAGCGATTGGAAATGTCTATAAGTAGAATAATAGTGAGTGTATATATATATGTATGTGTATGACTTTCCCCTGCTGATTACGTTGGTCGAAAGGCGAGTCCTAACGACAAAAGGTTGCCACTAACGGAAGGCATTACGAAACGGAACATAAGGGGTGAAGAGGAAGAAAGTACAGTATAGTCTCGGGATTTGTATAGGCTTGAACAACGTTGGAATTATTTTGTGGGATAGTCGATAATAATCATATAGGTGTGTGAATGCGTACAATATTCTGCATGCAATTGTATTGGTAGGTAAGTAATTCCCAGCCACCGGTGCTACGGTGTGGGAAGCCGGCAATCGGACAAAGACATCGAAGTTCGAGTAACAAGGAAAGATATGGTACAGGCGTTGTAAGATGAGTTGCTACTCTTTTCACTATGGATTAAGGTTGGGAATTGAAGTATTGGAAGGAATTAAGGATAAGGAATATGATCAAGTAAAAACGCGACAAGGAAATTTCCGTAGACCTCTAAAGTAGCCGTAAAAATAGCCTGACCCAAATCGCGATTCCGTATGCCTCATTTCTGCACCCCTGATCTTGATGAAATTCTGCCTACTATACCCCGGTACCTCTGAATTTAATTATCTTCCTATCCGATGTACCTCCGTATGTCCGACTCTGACTACAAATCCGTCTGATACATCTCTGCACGATTGATTCCGATCATGAATTTGTCCGACATACGTCTGCACGTCAGACCCCGACTACGAATCTGTCTGGTAAAGGTGCCTGTACGCCTGACTTTGATTATGGGTCTGTTCGATACGCTTCTGTACGTCTGGCTTCGATTTTGAGTCTGCCTAAGACAATCGTCGGAAGATGGTTCTGTCCGTTGTACTTCCGTGCTTCTGATTCCGGATATGGCTTCGTCCGACGTCCGTTTGATCTTCCGATCCTGACGAAGATTTAGTTCGCCGTAAATCCGATTTAAGACCCCGAACAGTTCTAGTAAAGATATGTCGAAGAATGACAGAGGAAGTTAAAAGACGAAGGTCCTTATAAGAGTTTTGGTCAAGCTCAAGTATGTGTTTGGAAAGAAGGAACCCTCCCCCGAAGTATTAAGAAGCCCCATAAGGTCAGTTGAACATTCGAGGACGAATGTTCTAAAGGGGGGGAGAATGTTATACCTCGCATTTTATGCGAATTCGGAAAAATTGGAAACAAGTCGGAATGATAGGAATTGAGGTTCTAATTGGATTCTACTTGGTGTGCATGGGATGTTTAAGGAAATATTGACGCGGAAATATTAAGGAAGGTTAAGGACATTGAAATGTATTGATTTTTGTTTGGTTCATAAGTTGGTTATGGAAAAATTTAGAGGTGGAAATATCGGAAAAGACTAAGGGCAAAATTGGAATGTCGGAAAAGGGTTTCATGAATTACCAAAGTATGGGCTAAGGAAATTGGGCTTGGAAATTGTCAAAAAAAAAAAATAATAAGCCAAGCCCAACCCATGAAGGGTGGCCGGCCAAGGTAACCCAAAAATGGACAAAAATTTAATTAAGTCATGTGACATGGTCACATGACAAGCTAAGCATAAAAGGGACCAAATGTTCATTAAATTTCTAGAATTTTCAAGACAAAGGAAGCAAGGAGAAAAACAAGAACAAGAGGAGAAATAAGGACAAGGCCATTCGGCCAAGTCCATGATTTCTTGCCTCCATGAAATCTCCTCCTAAAAATTATTTCTTGCTATATTCCTACCAATTCAAGGTCCCTTAACAACTTGGTGCAATTGTTTTGGAAGGAGGAACACTTGTTTCTTCAATTGGACACCTTGGCCAAGTGAAGAACTTTGGAAGAAAAGGTATGATTTCATTCTCTTTTATGGGTTATGAAGCTTTGGTTTATGTTGTGAAGTATAGAGATGAGTAGAAATTATGAGAATATGGAAGTTTGCATGATATTTTCATATGCATGCATGGCCGTGGGTGAGTACTATGTGGTATGGTTGTGATGAATTGGATTGTAGGTTGTATTTTAGTTGTGGTTATTGTGGAGTTTGTATTAGAAATGAAAGTTGAATAAAATTTGGTTGAAGTTGAAATATTGATGTTGGCCGTGGCCTATGTGTTGGTGAAATGGTGACGAATTTATTTTGTTTAACATGTTAGTCGCGTTGTGGTGATTATTATAATGTAAATGAAGCATTTATGGGTTAAGTTGATATGAAAATGGAATGTAGGAACCTATGTCGTATTTGTATGATTTTATGACATTATGGAAATTGAGATATTAAAGTGTGAATTATGATGATTGTTGATGAACTTGGAGGATAGGAATATGCTATGACTATCTATGTTAAAGATTGGAAGATTTGGATAAATTATGACTTTGGTGGAAAGTTGTGTCTTTTGTACAATTTGTGTATATATGGTAGAAATGATATGAAATGCTTCCGAATGGTATTGTAATGACTTTAGTTAGTAATGAATGTGAATATGATGGCATTAATTTGGACGTGTGGAGTCGGAATGGAAGTTATGGTATTATGTTGGAAAGTTGGTTAGTTATGTCATGTTGTGTTTTGTTATGATTGTTGATGTTGTTGTTGGGTTGTTGTTTGTTGTTTTGAGCCGAGTTGAATCTCGGGGGTGTCATGTTTATAGGGGAAGTCTTTGCCGAAATTTCGGTAGCCGGATGGAAACCAAAGATTGAAATATCAACTTGCATGAATAGTGACTGGTCACTATGACCATTTGCAGATTTTCGACGAAATGGGATTGGAGTTTCGACAAGCGTAACAAGCGCAAAAGGTATGTAAAGTTTTCCTATTTCTTCTCTTGGCACGTCTTAGGGTATTAGGCTCAACTTTGGTCCTCGGGGATATTCCTACTTCCGGAAATTGCGTTTGAATTTTCCCCTTTTTCCTTGAAGAAGATTGAACCCAACTAGATCATGAATAGCTAGAATGGTCTTAGACGTATAAAACCCTGTCCAAATTCAATCCGACTACTTTGAAACATTTATTAATGATATTATGAGGTTCGATATGTATGTTCTATGTCCGCCACCTCATTTGGCCGAGGTGGGCCCACTATTTACCGGTTTTATCCTTTGTAAATACGATTCGTTTTCGAGCGGCTTTCAAGAAATGTTTTGATTACTAAACAAAAATCGTTTTAAACATTCTATCAAGCCCTATGAAATGTTTTGATATGTACTTCGACTCTGAAAGTTCTGTTGAGATAATCCGCCGTGATGTCCGAAAGGTACGTATTATGATTCAATCCGATTTCATTGATTTGATTCGTTATTCGATATTCGTTATTCGATATGATTCATTGAGTCTCTGGATATTTTCATTGCATTAGTTTCTCACTACTCCACTCGTGGATGCCTCAATGTTTCCCACACTGAGCCCGGCCAGGATATGTTCTCAAGCGTATTCCTCTCGCATTATTCGCCGCGCCCGGTGAGGGGCGGTATATACGTACATGGGTTGTGGTGTATGATGTGCCATGTACGCTTATTCCGATATCCGCCGATTATGTTCGATGTGGCCACTTGGTATGTTATGATTTGTTCGGAGATATTCCCTACTCAAGTATCTCTGTGTTGGCGCGGGACCGAAGGGAGCGCCTCTGTTCTGTTCTCCGAGTCCCATAGCGGGGCCGGCTTTGCATATGTTTTTTTGCATGCATTACTTATGATTTTTCTGGTATGCATTTTGATTCCCTATGTATCTTATGCTTCCTCCGCACGTTCTGTTCTGATTTTGATTTTATTTATTACGTTCTCTGCTTTACATATTCGACACATTTTCGTACCGACCCCTTTCTTCGGGGTCGCGTTTCGTGCCGCGCGCGGTACGTACGACCGATTCGTGGATCCGTTGCTTAGGTTATCCGCTCCGTTGGAGGGCTCCTTTGTCCGAGCCCGTATTGTGGTATAATATTTTTCTCGTTATGATGTACGTATTTGTTTTGGGGTACGGCGGGCCCCGTCCCGTCATATGATTATGTTTTGTTCGTTAGGTCCGTAGACATGTGGTGTGGGTACGTATATGTTCCGTGAGATTTGCGTACGTTTAGAGTTTATCCGCATTTTGTGACGGCCTTATCGGCCTTCGTGCGTCACGCCCACAAATTGGTTTCGTTAAATTATTATTTCGTTTACTTTTAATATTTTGCTAACTTAGGTTAAGGTACGTACGAGTGCCAGTGTACCAATGGCAGGTCGACGATTCAGCAACGGTAGAGTATTAGACGTCGGTATGTAAGGACAAGTGTAAGTTCGGTAATGACCATCGAATTTAGGCAAACGTATTGTGATCGCGTGTAATAAAGAAAAGAAGTTGACAATAAGGACATGAAGGAAGACTTTTGTGGAAAGCGTGTAGCGAAGTGAGACTTCATAGAATATCTTAGACGTGAGTACTTTTCGTGAAATTGGGAAGGAAAAAATTGGTATCTGACATGGTTATCTAGATAAGGTTGCAATTGATGCGAAAGCGAATTCCGTGTTCGGTTACGAAAGGTAACGAGGGTTCGGCATTACAGAATGGTACCGATGGAAGTGGACGTCTGAGCTATGGTTTTATGGAGTATTGAATCTTGTGGAAATAATTAGGCATGGTTTGGTAACGGTCGTACTTACAGGTTCATGTGATATTTCGATGATATGGTACTAAAAGTCATTCTTGATATAAGCTCGTTGATGTTAAAGGACTACTCTGTTATTAAGTGAATGCTATGGGCACATCGTTTGATCGATAAATTGACCGGGTTGTAGTTCTGAGGAATTAGTGATCGACTGATGGAAATAACTTCAATTATGGGCGAATGCGAAGAGTTAACGACTTGAGGAGTTACTGGTTGCTTCATTTAGATTTGAAGTGAAATATTGATATTGTGGTGGTTCGTTTGGCTTAGAGGGATGATTAGTTTAGAGGATCAAGTGGATATAAGTGTTTGTTGGTTGTTATTGATAAAAGTGATCTGAAATGAAATACGGGAACTGAAGGATTACAATGAGGCATCTTGTTATCGGGTTCGGGGGATTAAGGTTTGTAAGACTTGAGGTGAGGTAGTATGGGTACTTGAGTCGTGTTTGGATTGCAGGGACATTATATTATAACCTTCAGTAAAAGGTGTGACCGATGAGGTTGATTGGTGTCTTCGAGGTTAAGGGCAGAAAGGAAATTGTTGAAACAAGAATTAGTGATGTGAGCGCTTGGTTGTGATTGTTCAGTGTAGAGTGGGCTTGAGAGTTTAAGCATGAGTTGGAATTTTCAATTGTGTCGTGAGCTAATAGGGCCAGTGATTGACTAATGGAACAGTTATCAGTGTTGGGCTAGCTTAAAAGTTTAGTACTCAGGAGGGTTAATCAGGCGTTGCACCTAATGTTAGACTAAGGTTAGGGGCCCTGTATTCATTGTGTAAATTTTACTAGATCCCACTACTAGTGGTGTTATTACTCGGCTTATATGATTGAATACAAGGGATAGTCGTGCGAGTGGTTAAAGGTGTTCGAGATTCAATATGGATACAAGGGATACTCGTCGGCTTTATATGATTGTTTATGATTAAATACAAGGGATAGGTGCCACGCGACTTAGTGAAAAGGTTGTGACGAATGCCAAGAATATGCTTGCAAAGTTCATTAGGTGTTTTTATTAATGTACGCCTATATGTAAGATAGTTTAGATGTGGATTTGCCTAAGTGTTTGTTCTGATGCTATTCTATGCTTATTAAGGTTGAACTTAGCATGATGTATGTCCAATTATTGATTTAGACTTACCAATTCCCCTATATTAATTACCTGGTATATAAAGGTTTAAAAATGAAACCTATGTTTGCACGTGATCATCTTGTGATGAATACTAAAATGGTACTCTCATGCCCCTACTGGCTTAAACCTGAGCCATGATGAAGCTTCTTCTTGTTTCTATATGTGTGTGTCATTCAAGCCTCGATTTAAATGGAGGATATCTTGTCCAAATAGTTTAAATGTTTTTTTTGAAGAATTAGTTAGCTAAGGAGCATTGTAATCTTTGAATGTCATCACATCAGGTTCTTTAAAGTGTTTGCTTGGATTAAAAATGGACTTTTCTATGTGTTTCAGGGCATTAGGCATGTTGTGTTAGTAATGCGTTTTGTATCTTGAATATGTTGCCTACATTGTCATAAATTTGGTTGAGATATATGCATTTATGAAGGATGTTTTGCCCCCCTCTGTTAAGTGATTGAATGATAAAATTGCCTAGTCATAAGTTAAGGGATGTATTTCTTTGAATAGTAGGTAATGCCTATTCTTACATCTCTTTTCAAATATGTATTGAGCTCAAAAATTGTTTGGCATGGCCAATGTTACCTTTATCGTTTTTGAATGAAACTAATGTTTTGAAATGCTTGGAACATAAAAAGGGATAAAAAGGGAACTTGTTTAAATCACTTAAGTGTAAAGAGGCTAAGAGGTTGTCACTTGGATGTGATAAGGCAAGGAATGACTTACGTAGGGCCAGGGAAAGATAAGGAAAATCTTTGAGTTAATTTACCCGATACCTAGTACTATTGATCCTAGGCTGCTAGGGTTCCTCTATGTTAAATCACACTCCTATGGGACCCTCTAAGGTTCTAGTAAAAGGAAAAAGAATCTTTGTGACAAAATGACATGTTTGAAACAAGATATTAGGGTGCAGGTGTTGGGAAGCACTATACATGTGTAGTCTTATTCCCTTCTTGGTGTTTAATGTTATATCCGACTTTGTTACTTTCTAAATGTTGTAAGAGTTAGTGAATTAAATTGTTATCCCTCTTCTAGGCGAGTTTAGGCTATGTCATGTACGTATTTGGCTATTCTCATGCATAAGATACCCAGTAAATTTGAGTTTTCTTGTGTTTTTCAAGTATAAAAGAAGAAAGGATGCTGTTTTTATGCATATCTTAAGGATTTTGGCATGATGCTCACTTAATCTCTTTGAGCTTTGATTTTAATCCGGTATTTCTCTTTTACTACATGTTATGCTTGAAATGCTAAATAAAAAATGCATGCCCATATTGATATGGCTCGTGAAGTTTTTTATGCCTCTTCCTATTCTTTTGAAAGTTGAATAAGAATGTGAATTTTTGATATGTGTATTTTACTCCTTATTGCATAGCAATTGAATAAATTTGAGTATATTGAGGTATATCTTTTGTATATGGATATGTACGGGTGTTACACCTTGCAGTTTTGTGCATTGAGATTCGTAGTACGTTGGTGTCTTAGTTTTGGATACCGGTTTGTTTCAAGGATAAGGTTGGACATGCTTAACTTGTGTTTATAATTGTTTAATTTCATGTTTGGTGAGTTACGGAAGGATTGGAGAATGAGTGAATCGAAGTGGGAAGGTCCGTCAAAAGTTGTTTTTGGAAAATATGGTATATGGGCCGTATTTAAGGATTTTAAAATTTCCAGAGAAGGTAGTTTTGGAGGTGGTATTATACGGCCAACTATAGGGACCGTATAATTTTATACGACCAGGATGTTGGTCGTATAATGTTATACGGCCAAGAATACGGACTATATATATATATATATATATATATATATATGTATGTATATATATATATGATGTTACACCTCGCAAATTTTCGCGTTAGTTGTGAGGTAAACTAGCATAAGCCGGAGAGGCCATGGAACCTTTATAAGGTTATGGAAGACTTTTAACAAGTGTTAAGCAAGTATCTAAAGGTTTCGGGATTAAGCGAATCGAAGAAAATAAGTTTATCGAAACTTTGGGAAAACTTGGCAGAATTTTAGAAAGGATTTTTGCCCAACTTGAGGCGGTACATCTCTTAGCATATGAGGTGTTACGGAATGCATAACATATGTAAATTCAAGTTCGGAGAGTCTTCTTTCCAATGCAAGCGACAGTTGTAAATCTGTGATACGAGGCAAAATTACGGCCCGTATAATGTTCTACGACTAAGTTATACGAACCGTATAATACAAATTCGGTGGAAATTTCCAGAATTTAAGTATGATGACCCCTCTTCATTTTAATCATTTTAGACATAACCTCGAGTCCTAGAAACCTCAGAGACCTCTCCAAACACATTCAAACATATTTCTAAGCCTAAATCAAAGATCAAGGTGAAGATTAAAGCATTTTAGGGTTTCAAGTGAGCTTGACACTTGTCTCCTCTTCTTGAAGGTGCTTGGGTGAGTGTTTGTAAGGTGGAATAACCTTGGAATTGAAGTGTTCTTGAATTTTGAGGTAAGATTTCATCTTAGTTTCATGCTTATGATTTTATTTGGTAGTTATGTCAAGATTTGAAGAAAGAAATTGGAGGAAAAGTTCAAATATGAAATTGATGATATTTTGAGTTGTGATTTAACTTGAGCTATAATTATTAGCATGTTTTGAGCATAATCTTGTTATGAGGATAATAATGATGTTAAAGAAGCATCGTATACAAGTGTATAAGGGGTTGTGTTGAAGCTATTGTTATGGATTGATTATGAAAAGAAGATTAGGGATTGAATTGAGTTTAGTTTGAATGAAATATTTTGACTATGGTATTGTTGATTTTTTTATCGTTGTTTGGAATTTGGTGGAAGTAGATAAAATAGGGGAAGTGCTGCCCAAATTCCGCTAGCTCACTAATTACTCTAGTTTGAACTTATGAGTGTTTTCAAGACTTAACTCTAGTATGAATCCTCTTGAATGTAGATTTGCGAGCTTGGAAGGAAAAACGTTAAGTAGTTAAGGAGACAAAAAGGAATGTGAAGGCTGTCCTTTTCTTTCTTGGGCATGATTCCATAGCTTCGAGCTTAGACAAAGTATGTCCATAATGATTCCTCTCTTAGAGATATTAGAAGCATATGTTCTTGATGCTCTTACGATATTATTGATCCTTGTTTCATGATTATTGATTATTGATCTTGTCTTATGATTATTGATCTTGTTTATTGACATTGATCCCATCTTATGATTGTTGATTCCTACAAGGTGAGATATGTTGACGATGGTAGATCCATAATGATAATCGGAGGTTACCGACCTCACGTCACTCCGATAGAGTCATAGCTTTTATTTGCGCTCTCATGCATGCTTTATATATATGTATGTATTTTCTCCTTTGAGTAAGTGCTATAGTCGGGTGCGACAAACATTGTGTACACCCGCTGCGATTGGATGCACGTTATGATGTTATCCGTGCTGTTGGATGCCCGGACGGAGGATGATGATGATATGATGATAACAGGAGCCTATATAGCGGGTACGGTATTATATATGTATGTATGAAAATGTTTTTTTAAAAGCTAAGCATGCATGATATCCTTAAGAGGAATTCGAGAGGTACATATTGATCTCTTTGTCTTATGTTATCTTCATCCTTTCGGTATTTTGTTACTCTTTGCCTTACATAATCGGTACATTATTCGTGTGATGTCCTTTTGTTGTGGGCCATTGTGTTCATGCCCGTAGATAGACAGGGAGACGGACCAGACCCCTAGGCTGTTTTTTCAGCGTTTGTACAGGAGCGCTCCATTTGTTCAGGAGCTACGATTCAGCTAGTATTATTCTTTTGTGTACATATATGGGCATGGCGGGTCCTATCGTCTTTATGATGTTATGCATTCCGTATGAGAGGCTCGTAGACAAATATGTATAGTTTGATATTCGTGACCTTTTCGGTCCACATTGTGTCATATCATTTTTAGACATTGTCGACTTGTGTATATATATATATATATATATATATATATATATATATATATATATATAGGCATAGTTTGTTAGCGAACGAATAGATGTGCATTTATCTCTTGGACTCATGCCCTTGCCCTTACAGATCATGATATTTATGAGTTATCTTTGTGGTCAACCTAGATATGATTATGAGATGTATGTTAAGAGGTGCTCGGTAGGTTAGCTCCGGGGGCCCGTCATGGCCCTCCGGTTGGGTCGTGACATCAGGTGTGTTTTAGGTTAATTCAATTTGAACATCTATGCCACTTGCCCATACTGCTCTCCCCTTCCCATTCCCTCCTATTTGATAATGATATTTTCAAATATACCCTAGGTTATATACTCGTTATATACCCTGATGTATATTATTTGTATATTGTGGTTACCCATGGTATACCATTTTGTTGCTTATACACCAAACTAAGGATGGTTTGAATTAGTTTTGCTCCTTGATGCTATTTTCTTAACAAACAAATTGGGCTTTTTGCTTGTTATCAATTGGGTCCTCTTGCTTTCTTTCGTCATTTGGCATTGATTTGGGCCCTCTTCACTTGTCAAATGGCATTTCTATTCTTGCATTGGGCCTATCTTTCGTTAGGTTTGTCTGGGTTCACTTACTGCGTATACATAGAACATATATACATTAGACATGTGTTTGTATACAAGATTATGCGTGAGCACTTTAA
>NW_026714414.1:0-29045 GCF_029784015.1 Lycium ferocissimum
TGTTTATGTTTTATGAGTAAGCATTTCTGATATTCCGGTTATTACATTCATGTTCTGTATCCTCTGTTCAGTTCTGATTCTGTTTTTCGTATTTTATGCTTTACATACTCAGTACATTTTTCGTACTGACCCCCTGTTCTTCGGGGTGCGTTTCATGCCACGTGCAGTACATTCCGTACGTAAAGAAGACATTGTGTAAGATGCCTGGCTGGAGTTGGCAAGCTCCAATTATCCCCGGGAGTGCCGCCGAGTCAGAGCCATGCGATATGTTTTCTCGATTATCTCGTTAGAGACTTGCGTACGCAGTGTGGGCTCCGGATGCCGCTTCCGTAGGCGGCTCCACCAGTACCCGTCATGTCATTCCGTGTTATGCCATAATTTTCATATGATTACATATTCGTCGATTTGTACACTACAAAGGATATTTCAGAACATTTGTTGTATTTGTCATTTTTGTCTGATTAATAGTCCAGAAATTCATGTATGTAATAAGAGTCAGTGGGTTCGCTCGGCTCCGAATGTGGGGTCGGGTGCCCATCACACCCTAGTAAAATCAGGGTGTGACACCTTAAATGGTCATCCCTTCGTTATGTTGATTTCGGCCTGTATTGGCATGTGTTATATTTTGATTTCCTGTGAGTGGCTTGTTGAAGATCTTAAGTTCATGATGCAAAGATTTAATGTGATAAACGACATAATGAGTTGAAATTGATTTATTTCTTCTTTAACAGTTTTCATTAATGGTGTTACAAAGTTTGGTGATTTATTCTATCTCTAATTTTCAAATTGCTTTTATTGACACCGTTTTACTAATCCTTATTATATTATTTTGTTATATTAACTATTGTCCCAGAGACACTCACTGAGTGTATTAACTAATATACGAACCGTACTTTCAGTTCGTAAAACTCTTTTGGGAAATTCCAGTTTCTGGAATTTTAATCATTATTAAATACGGTCAGTTTATACGGACCGTATAAGTTGACCGTATAATTTCCCGACTCGGTTAAGTATAAACACGTCATGTTCAGTTCTTTTTTCGCTTTTCACATTCTCCGAGCCCTAGAACGAAGGTTTTCTCCTCCCAACAATCCATAACACCAAGGTAAGCCTATTCCAATCATTCCAATTCAATTTTAACATGTATTCATGTGATCTAATGAGAGTTCATCATTCCTAACCTAGGGTTATCAAGAAAACACATCTAAAGGATTCAAGACTAAAGCTTTAGGGATACTTCTTCAAGTTCAGATTATTGATACAAGTTTTGGAGCGTTACCAGGTATGTAGAGTTTCTATCTACATGTGGGAACATCATTGTTCTTCCCCACGCCACGTTCCTTCATGATTATACAAGATTTCATCGAAACTAGGGTTTTAGCCATGTTCATGATAACCCTAAGTTCATGTACCATGATATACCATGTTTATATGATTACTTCGTTATTGCGTTCTTAGTGTTCCCTTTTGGTTATTGAGAATATGTCTGTAATCCATGAAGACCCATACATTGCATTCCATAGGTTCTTACATGTAAGATATGAACTATTTATGCTTATTTTCATGAAAATACTACATGTCTCCATGTTTTCGTACAAGTTATATTATATGTTATCTTCATGTTGTAATACAAGCAAGAATCGTGTTTACAAGCAAGTCATATAATTCATGGGCTACTAAGCCAACTATATTCATATCCATGTTTTGGAGAGTTGCACAGATTACCGAGAAGGTCTTATACCTGAAACTACATTTGCTAGCATAGGATAAGGATCGCTCCGCCCAGTTAGGACGATTCCTTCATATTGTCCCCATTGAGGGATTTGGATACATTCATGCCATGTTCATGTCTTGTACCTCGGCAAGGTACAAGATGGCTTAGCTGATCGGGCAAAGATCAGACACCACGCACTAACGTGGTGGTTACATGTCGGTTATACTAATCCTCTCCCACAGATATTTTTACTCATGTTATTTATATATGTATTCATGTTCATGCTCATGACCAGGTTTAAGTTTCAGTTTCAGCTCTTATCATGTTATTTCATGTACCATGCTTATTTCATTTAGTTGCTTTACATACCAGTACATTTAATGTGCTGACGTCCCTTTTCTATTTCCTGAGGGCCTGCATTTCATGATGCAGGTATGGATTTATAGGATAACACATCTGCTCAGTAGGATTTGCTCGTATCAGCTTGTTGGTGAGCCCCATCTTATTCGGGGTACTATCCTTATTTATTTTCATGTCATTTTTAGCAAGTTAAGATACGCTGAGGGCCTTGTCCCAGCAAGTATGTTTTAAGATTCAGATTCATGGAGGTTTCATACATTAGTCAATCAGTTATGCAGATACTCAGAGTTGTGTAGCCATCTTTGGCTCAGTTTATGATATTTCCGTAATCTCATCTTTTATAAGAATTTTATTAAATATGTTATGACTTCTCATATTTTATTAAGGCTCATCATGTTTCATGTTATATTCCGCTCATGTTTATGCCTCATGATGATTCAGCAAGCCATGTGGTTGACTCGGTCACATGCAGTAAGGCACCAAGTGTCGTGTTTCATTCAGGCCATGGTTCGGGGCATAACAAAGCTTGGTATCAGAGCCTAGGTTCAGGTGTCTTAGGGAGTCTATGAATCCGTGTCCAGTGGGGTCACTTTTTAATGCGTGAGGGCCCCATAAATATAAACAGTTGACCACCAAGACATCTAGGATTGTCTCACTTCTTTCATACTCGAGTTCGTGCAGTTAGAGCTATGCTTTCAGAAATTCCTCTAACTCGTGCGTATTGCATATTTCAGAAAATGCCTGTGAAAAGAATGTACTCTAAGAGGGCTACAGCTACCAGTCAGGGGACTACCACTAACATTACTCAAGCAGTGGAGCCTCAAACTCTGGGAGTCGCATCAGATACTGAAACCCCAGCTACAAAAAGGCCTGTGGAGGTTCGTCCCACCGCTACTCCACAGCCCAATGCTACTGACATGGATGTTAGGAGAGCCATTCAGCTGCTTTCCCAAATTGTTGCTAATCAGGCACAACGTCAGGAAACGGCTCCTAGCGCAGGTGCTAGTGGAGGTTCAAACAGTTCTAGAATCCAAGAGTTTCTTCGCATAAAGCCTCCAGTGTTCACGGGGTCTAAGAAGGAGGAGGATTCGCGTTAATTACATTGATAGGCTACAGAAGGTGTTCTGTGTTATGCATGCCACGGAAACAGAGGCAGCAGAGTTTAGAGCCTATCAGTTGCAGGATGTGGCTCACATTTGGTATGAGACTTGGGAACAGTCCTAAGGGGAGAATGCACTTCCCGCTACTTGGGATGAATTTGTAGATGCTTTCATTGACCACTTCATGCCAATTGAGGTTAGGGAAGCAAAATCTATGGAGTTCGAGAGGCTAAGGCAGAATAACATGACCGTTCAGGAATATTATCTCAAATTTGTGTCGTTGTCAAGACATGCTCCCCATATGGTTCCCAATATGAGAGTTGTGGTTAGAAGGTTTGTGCTTGGACTTAAACCCGAATTGCACAGGGATACTAATACGGCTGCTCAAAATGACAAGATGACTATTTCCTAGTTGTTGGCGTTTGTGCAAGGTAATGAGGAGAAACTGAAGGAAGAAGAAGCAATGCAGAAGCAGAAGGATAGGAAATTCAGTAAGAGGGCCAAGTCTTCAGGTAACTTTAATCAGGGTGGAGGTAGACAGTTCTTTAAGAACAGGCCAGTAGGACCTGATCCATCCGCAGCCAGTGCCCCAGCCCTAAAGTTCAGGAATGATCAGAAGAAATAGAATTTCAGACCAGCAGGTTCCTACTCTCAAGTTAGTATGGGTCAGCAGACTTATGATAATTCAGTTTGCGGCAAGTGTGATAAGAGGCACCTAGGGGAGTGTCATATGGGTATGGATATATGTTATGGGTGTGGCTAGCAGGGCCATTTTCAGAGAGATTGTCCATCAGCCAGGCAGGGTATCGGTGGTAAGGTGGTTCAGTCCACAAATTCAAATGGACAGATAGACACGTCCGATCCCTAGGAGCTCCATCAGTGGCATCTCAGAAGCGCTCCAGTTGTTTCGGAGTTGCAGTCTTTTGGTACTACTCTTTTGTACATATATACTTGGGTATGGCGAAATCCTGCCCCGTCTTATGGATTTATGTATTCTACTTAGAGGCTCGTAGACATGTGTATGCTGTTAGATGTTCAATAGCTTCTTCAGTTCTTACTGCTGTATAATATTTCGGTAATCTCGTTGGTTTATGCTTATGAACACTGTTGTTGATGGTTGTACTAAGTATGATATTCATGAGCTGTCTATATGGCCCACTTAGACATACTTATGGAATGCTAAACTAGAGGTGCTCGGTAGGCTAGTACTGGGTACTCATCATTGCCCTCTAGCTAGGTCGTGACAGTATCCTCGATTCCTTATGTCCATGTTCATGACTTCTAGAGATCTTTTGTTATCTAGAGTAATCCGGAGTATATCTTTCATGAGTCTTTCATGCATTGTATATATATAGACACACATATGTACAGCTATTTTCTTACACCGTGTCTACATGGCCGGGCAGTATAACACCGTGCCTATATGGCCGGGCAGCAGCACTAGTGGGCGGCATGAGATGACTACCGTCCCGAACGCAGGATGATGATAACGACACCGTGCCTATATGGCTAGGCAGTATACTATTCACACTGTACCAATATGGTCGGGCAGTTTACTATGTAGATAGATGTATATGGTTTTTTTTAAAGAAGAGCATGGATATTACACACCGTCGAGGTATCTTCAGTTATACAAATGCAATCAGACAGTCAGTTGTTTATGAGTTTCAGATTCCTTTCATGATTCTTATATATATGTTACTCTAATGCCTTGCATACTCAGTACATTGTCCATAATGACTCCCCTATTGCTCGGGGGCTGCGTTCATACCTGCAGGTTCAGGTAGACAGACAGACGGTCCAGCTCAATAAGACTCCCATCCAGCGGTGGTCAGTGCGCTCCACTTTATTCGGAGCTGCAGTTCATTTTGGTATGTTACTTTTGGGATATAGATATGCATATGGGTATGACGGGACCTTGTCCCGTCCTTTCTACAGTTTTATTCCATTAGAGGTCTGTAGACAGTTATGGGTAGATAACTTGTGATGTAGCCCTGTCGGCTCCTATTCTTTTGTGTATAGTTCATGTGCCATCCTAGTTGGCTTTTATTGTTATTATGCAGTGTTGTCCAGGCATGAGTATAGGGGTGTTTGATCATTTGAGAATAGGCACTCATCGCGGCTCATCGATTTGGGTCCTGACAGAAGTGGTATAGGAGCAGTTCCATCCTAGGGTTGTCTACGCGCATCGTGTCTAGTAGAGTCTTATTTATGGGTGTGTCGTGCACCAAACTTATAAACAGGAGGCTACGGGACATTTAGAAAATTATCATTCTTACTCTCTTAGATCATGCGACAGAGCCATGTGTTAAGAGTTCGCTTCCTAATAGTTTTTTCTGATTTCAGCGATGCCTCGCAAGAAAGCTACAGCCTCCCAGAAGGGCAAAGGAGTGTCAGGTGAGGCCACTAGCCTTATTTAGTGGGCTACCAGGGCTCGGGGTGAGTCTCAGAGTGAGTTCATCTAATACTTCGCATACACCGCCTCCAGCACCTGCCCCAGTGCCCCCAGTTCCTCAGCCAGATGCACCGGGCCAGGATATGCGAGATGCTATACAGTTATTGACTAGATTGGTAGCCGCTCAGGCTCAGCGGTAGGGAGTTAGTGTTGATTAGGGAGACCGAGTCGGTAGTGCGAGGGTTAAGACTTTCCTCGGGTTAGATCCTCCAGAGTTTTCTGTGTTGAAGCAAAATATGGATCCTCAGGACTTTATTAATAGTATGCAGCGGACTTTGAGGGTTATGCATGCCGATGAGGTCGAGTCAGTAGAGCTGGCATCTTATAGGCTCCGTGATGTTACAGTGCGGTGGTATCAGGCATGGGAGTTGTCTAGGTGACAGAATGCTCCTCTAGCTGTTTAGCAAGAGTTTTTAGATGCTTTTTGTCATTATTTACCACCAGAAGTCCGACGAGCCCGAGCAGATAGGTTCTTGCATATTGAGCAGGGCAATATGAGTGTTCAGGAGCGTGTACACTTCGATTCTTTGGCTAGATAAGCCCCAGCCATGGTGGCTGAGATGGAGGACAGCATTCATCGCTTCGTGGAGAGTCTAGGGCCACACATGATAGATGAGTGTACGACAACTGAATTACAGCCGAACATGGATATTTTTCGTATACAGGCATATGCGCAGAATTTAGAGGATCGTAAGTGTCACACCCCGACCTTACTAGGGTGTGATGGGCACCCGACTCTCCTCAGAGTCGAGCGAACCCTTAGACATTCGCGTAATAAAACCTGCCATTTCGAAAACTTCTTAAAACATGGAACTTTTCAAACAACAATCATTATCTGAAAATACATACTCTTTTAACATTTACAAATTATTCGCACTTCCCGACGTGCTATCCACAGGACACTGTCTGCAAGGTCTCTAGGATGTACAAATACCATGATATAAGTACTCGACCTGGCAACACTCCGAACTGAGATGGAGCTCGCCAATCCCACTGGAACAGCTCCTAGCAAAGTCTTTTACTCGTCTGGGTGTACCGCGTGGCATGAAACGCAGCCCCCGAAGAAAGGGGGGGTCATTACGAAGAATGTACTGAATATGTAAGGAAGGACAAATAATAACCGCAGATTAATTTAAGAGAGAAGAAATCGCAAATCAAATTCAATACGTGACCTTCGCCGGAAGAAGCATAAATATATATATATATATATATATATATATATATATATATATATATACGGGTCTCATGTAACCCCTGAGTGAATAATGCAAATGAACACACACATCTTAAGTAAAGGATGCAATCTAACCCGTGCGTCGCTTCCGACATTCAATGAAATAGTCCCTTCGGACGGCCGCTTCCGGCGTAGTAATAAAGATGGCCCCTTCGGGCATTGCCGCTTCCGGCATAATAACAACGATAGCCCCTTCGGGCATGGCCGCTTCCGGCATAATAATAAAGACGGCCCCTTCGGGCATTGCCGCTTCCGGCATAACAATAATCACGGCCCCTTCGGGCATAATAGTAATGATAATGTAAACATAAGTAGTAAGTGAAATGAAATAGTAAAATCTCGCACCCCCTTCGGGGTCGTTTTTGAAAAATAGCTCACTCGTAATGCCGAGGCCATAGTGCACCCGACGTAAGCCGAGGCCATAGCACACTCGGTGATCGGTCGAGGCCACAGCTCGCTCGGCATACGGCCGAGGCCATAGCACACTCGTGCATAAGCTGAGGCCACCGCACCCCTTTCGGAGTGGTTTTAGAAAGTCTAGATATTAAAATCTCACACCCCCAGCGGAGTGGTTTTAGAAAAATCAATTTTGTGTTTCCTTGTACAAAACTAATTCTTTAAAAATCATCAGTGAACCACAAACGCGTTTCCGAAGCCATTTTTTTGGAAAACCGAAGTAATAATTATATTAGGAACATTGTCACACCACCACGTACATTATAGAACATAATGAGGTAGCTAAACAACTGGCCTTTGGTAGTCGGGTCCTACTCATGCCAGTTCTAAATGTTTAGGGAGTCCTTCCATCATTTCACACAATTTCTAATTCAATTCTACTGAATGAATAGTAGTTAATTTCAATCTCGAATTTCTAAGAAAGGAATTGTCCCCGAGGCACATATTCAAGCCTACTACGTCTAAGACATGCCAAAGAAAGAAAGTGAAGCCTTTCATACCTTTTCCGCCTCTTACGCTACTCCAAATCCCAGTTCCAAGTTTGCCAAAATCTGCAATTTGGTCGCATTTACCAGTTACTATTCATGAGGCTTAAAATTTCAATCTTGCCTCAATACTTGTCTACCGAAATTTCGGCAGCATTTCCCCTATACATATAGCATCCCCGAGACTTAGCTCGGCCCAATATATCAACAACAACAACCCGAGAATGGAACTCGGCCACATTATCAACAACAACACTAACAATTATGCCAATGATATCAACAATTGATTCAATAATATTTCAAACAATTCGCATATTCAAATACCATCCCGAAACCATTCAACAATGTTCAAGGACATTCCAACAACCCACACAACATTTCAGCGATACTTCATTTATATTCAATTCAATTCGTGTGACATTCAAAATGACTCAATCGGCATACTACTCCACCCGACACATTAGCAACATCATCACTACAATTATACGAAACCATACTATCGTCATTCTCACTCCTTCCATAATCCACAAACAACCACAACTTCAACCACAATCATCAAACTTCCATTGCCAATATAAATTCCATAACAAAAACAACTAAACTACTAAATAAAATTTTCCTCTTTCTTACACAAGGCCACTATATTCGGCCACACACACACACCACATATTTTCATGAATTCTCATCCTTTTCCATGCATTACAACAACAACCAACACACTACATCAAAATTAATTCAATCTTTATTCCTACACACACACTCCATGCACGGCTACACACACACACACCATGCACGGCTTCAACATCAACAACCATATTATTATGAATTTCATTCTTTCCCACATATCACAACATACCAAACCATTCATAACATATAAAAGGAATGAATTCTTACCTTTTTCCTTCAACTTCCTCACTTAGCTAAGGTTGGAATTTTGCACCAAAGAGTGATTTTCTTGCTTCAACAATTATACCACGTTGAAGAGCATCCTCGAATTAGTAGAAATACATGAAGAAACAAATTTTTGGAACAAAATTTGGAGACCTCAAATTTCCAAGGTCATGGCCGAATGGTTGCCCCTCTTGTTTCTCTCTTTCTTCTTTTGTTCATCCTTTTTGTCTTAAATTAGAAGACCACACATATATATATATATATATATATATATATGTCTCCAATCATGTGAGGGGCACATGCCCCTCTCTAGAGAATTCTCTCATTTTCTTGATATTTTTGGCAAAGATGACTTATTTTTGTCATCTTTTCTTTCCCCTTTTTTTTTTCTTGTTTTGGTCACATGGCCAATATGGCCTTTTTAGAATTTTCATGGAACTTATGTGAAATTCCCATTTTGCCCCTCGACTTTTCTCAATATTACCATTTCGCCCCTAGCCTTCCGCATTATTTCCATGAACCATTTTGCGAACGTCTCTTTTTGCCCTTAACCTCTCACAATATCTCCATACTAATAATAGTCATAAATTATATTTATAACAGCTCGTACACCAAAATGATTTTTGAAAATGATCTCGTCCTTAACTTCCCACGACGACTTCGAAATATCCAAACGTACAAAGTACGGGCTATAACATCCTCCCCCCCTTTAGAACATTCGTCCTCGAATGTTCAACTGACCTTATGGGGTCTTGTAGCACTTCAGGAGGGGGTTCCTTTATAGTTGCCCTTCCTTTTATGTCTATTCCTTATCCATTACCTTACTTAGCCTTTACACGAATCCTCATTTTATGTCATACGATACTTAAGAATATGGTAATCTCCTTTGGTCTAACATAGTATGGTCTCCCCTCTTTATAAGGGGCTCCTTACACGCCAACCGTATCCGAGTATTCTTTACTCGCTTGAGGCCTTCTTGACTGTAGTGCCAGTTACTAGGACATACGTGTCCACTAATATGGCCACAAATGAAGCATCATCCGCATTCATATGTATATACATAGTTATTATTAACTGGCCCACAAAATACTTCCAAACGTCGTTCAAGCCTATCCTAATTCCAAAGCTGTAGCTTTCTTCCTGTCTCTTCTCTATTCCAACCTGTTGCGTGCTAGGTGTCTTCTAACCATCTTGTACCTTCTATTTTCCCATGATCAACATTTGTGAAAATTTTGGCACATTTCCCTGGGGTCACCCATCATGAAAGACCTCCGAGCACGCTTAACCCCGAAACTTTGGTGGGATTTGATGCCCGATATAATCGCGTATTGCCTTTGGTGAGTTCGAGGCATTTTCGTAACACGTCCTTTCTTGTGCAATTACCGTTTTACCCTTTTTGATCTTCCATACTACCTTTACCAATTCTCATTAGCCGAAATCTGTACACCGCGAGTGCCATCAATACCTTACAGAGTATATAACTTCATATCACATTCTTGCCATCCGAACCGCCAGTCTCCCGGTAACGGTCAAATATATCCACACTTACCTCCTTCCGTCGTATGTAAGGCTTGGCGTATGGAATTTCTTATTTCATTCTCCTATGACTTGGCTCTATCGCACGATCTAGTGTTAAGGTCACCAATTCCTAGATGCCCGTAGCCTCCTCGCTATAAATGTGGCGCGGTTACCGGACACGACTTTGCGTACAACCCCTAAAATTGACTTTGTCACATTTTCGTGATTACTTCCGGAGTCGAGCGAACCCTTAGACATTCGCGTAATAAAACCTGCCATTTCGAAAGTTAAAACATGGAACTTTTCAAACAACAATCATTAGAAAATACATACTCTTTTAACATTTACAAATTATTCGCACTTCCCGACGCGCTATCCACAAAAATGAAGTAATCTAGGATGTACAAATACCATGACATAAGTACTCGACTCGGCAACACTCCGAACCGAGATGAGACTAGCAAAGTCCCGTCCGCGTACCTGCGTGGCATGAAACGCAGCCCCCGAAGAAAGGGGGTCATTACGAAGGTAGATTACAAATAATAACCCTTAATTTAAGAGAGAAGAAATCGAAATCAAATTCAATACCGCAGCCTTGTCGGAAGAAGCATAAATATATATATATATATATATACGGGTCTCATGTAACCCCGAGTGAATAATGCAAATGAACACACACATCTTAAGTAAAGGATGCATCTAACCCGTGGCCGCTCCGACATTCAATGAAATAGTCGGATCCGATGAATAAAGATGGCCCCTTCGGGCATTGCCGCTTGTAACCATCGAGGGGCTCCCGGTATAATAATAGTCATTTCCCAGCCGCCCGGGCATAATAGTAATGATAATGTTCGTAGCTGTTGTTCTTCTCACTCGTCCGCACCCACGTAAGTTTTTTCAGACAAGTTCGGCCGAGGCCATAGCACACTCGTGCATAACGAGGCCACCGCACTTGGGCATTCGGAGTGGTTTTAAAAAGTCTAGATATTAAAATCTCACACCCCCGCGAGTGGTTTTAGAAAAATCAATTTTGTGTTTCCTTGTACAAAACTAATTCTTTAAAAATCATCGGTGAACCACAAATTTCCGAAGCCATTTTTTTGGAAAACCGAAGTAATAATTATATTAGGAACATTGTCGACATTATAGAACATAATGAGGTAGTGATCTTTGGTAGTCGGGAGTCTAATGCGACAGGAGTCCCTTCCATCATTTCATGTGGTTACAAGTATATTATCATTTTCCTCCTATGATGTATACTGTCACGCTACTCCAATTCCATTTGGGGCTACTATTCACGAGGGGCACCCGACCCTATACATATAGCATCCCCGAGGGCCCAATATATCAACAACAACAACCCGAGAATGGCGCCACATTATCAACAACAACACTAACAATTATTGATATCAACAATTGATTCAAGAATACATAATTTTTTTTCCCGAAACCATTCAACAAATGTTCAAGGACATTCCAACAACCCACACAACATTTCAGCGACATTCATTTATATTATAATTCGTGTGACATTCAAAAGACTCAATCGGCATACTACTCCACCCGACACTTGCAATTTACAATTGACGAAAATACTGTAACCCTTCCATATACAAAATTTACATTACACCACACAATGTGACATATCGGCCACACACACACACATATTTTCATGAATTCTCATCCTTTTCCATGCATTACAACAACAACCAACACACTACATCAAAATTAATTCAATCTTTATTCCTACACACACACTCCATGCACGGCTACACACACACACACCATGCACGGCTTCAACATCAACAACCATATTATTATGAATTTCATTCTTTCCCACATATCACAACATACCAAACCATTCATAACATATAAAAGTGAATGAATTCTTACCTTTTTCCTTCAACTTCCTCACCTAAGGTTGGAATTTTGCACCAAAAGTCTTCAACAATTATACACGTTGAAGAGCATCCCCGAATTAGTAAATCATGGAACAAAATTTGGAGACAAATTTCCAAGGTCGAATGGTTGCCCCTCTTTGTTTCTCTCTCTTTCGTTTGTTCATCCTTTTTGTCTTAAATTAGAAGACTACACATATATATATATATATATATATATATATGTCTCCAATCATGAGGGGCACACGCCCCTCGGGATTCCCCATTTTCTTGATAGCAAAGATGACTTAGTCATCTTTTCTTTCCCCTTTTTTTTTTCTTGTTTTGGTCACATGGCCAATATGGCCTTTTTAGAATTTTCGGAACATCATTTTTCCTCGTAATAACCATTTCGCCCCTAGCCTTCCGCATTATTTCCATGGGAAGTCTTTTTGCTCTTAACCTCTCACAATATCTCCATACTAATAATAGTCATAAATTATATTTATAACGCTCGTACACCAAAATGATTTGCATGAAACTTTGAAATATCCAAACGTACAAAGTCCGAAGACATAAAAAGAAGAGTCGAGGAGACAGAGGGACAATGAGGGCTAGGTCCCGAGTATGCAAGAGGAAATGCAACACAAAGGAGGCACCCCGGCCGGTTTTCGTCCCAAAATTGATCGATTTTCTTATTCCAAAGTGGGCCAGAGTTCTAGACTATCAAACACATATGAGACTACTCCGTACCGCGGGCCTAGTGGGTAGATTACGTGGATCGAACTTGCGGCCAGCCAGGTCATCCGACGAGGAAGTGTCCATCGAGGGGGCGGTATAGTCATACACATGTTCACTGGTTCTTCTTCTCTCAGACAAGTTACCGCCGGGAGAGGAAGGGGACAGAGATGCATTAGTAAGTAGGTCGTGAAATGTGGTTACAAGTATATTATCATTTTCCTCCTATGAAACCGTCACGCCCCTTATTTCACAATCACGTACCGCATAACGTCCGAAGAAGCTTGCAATTTTTGACGAAATCGTAATTATACAAAATTTACGTACACCACACAATGTGACATATCGGCTGGTGGACGATGCCGTATATACCCACACGACGCTGTCGCAAACTAACAGATCCGTAAACAGAGGTATACGCCGGAACATTCCGTAATTCGTAATCCGGGAGTACCCGCGCGGTATGAAACGCAAATTTCCCGAAGGTGTATCGACGTATTCGTGTCCAAAGTCGTAACACAAATGTACCGAGATATATCGATGTATTCGTATTCGGAGTCGTACGCCCACACACACCGGTCTCAGACGTGTCAAATAGATTACCAAAATGCTTAACAATACCGCACGTCCCGCCCTCCCGTGAGGAACTCGGGGGACAGACTCATAAACGTATGTCAAAGTCATGGATCACGATGATATAACGGTGTCCCGCCCTCTAATGGAGGGACTCGGTAAATAGGATCATATATCAGGGATTCATAAGTCATATATGCAAATAACGTGTCCCGCCCTTTATTATGGGACTCGGTGAAGTAGAATCACGCATATCGAATCATGTGCCAAGTATACATAACGTGTCCCGGTGCCCCTCATCGGCGGTCTCGGTGAATAATCATAATATGCCGTCCCGGCCACCATCCCGTACCATCAAATCATAAGTACATACGGATAACGTGTCCCGGCCCGCAAGTACCGGACTCGGTGAATAATGCAGAGAAGTGCACGATAACATGTCCCGGCCCGGACTCCCGAACGTATCGTGGACGTACACACGAGATCATAACATGCCCTGGCCCGGGACTCAGTGAAAGATACATTGAGTCGCGCACGAGCTGTATAGTGCGAGGAAACATATGCATATAGAATCAGACTCGATGGATACATACGCTTATTAACATCTGAAGAGTCAGAACAAGTTTCGGGTTCTTCCGAGTTAGCATCGGAGAGTTATAAGCATTTGACATGCAGAAACCTCTTCGGACTTTCCCAGCGATCCGGAGTCGTGTCTGGAGAACATTATGACTTATAAGGATACTCGCATCAATACTCGTGAGTGTGATTCATACCCAAATAGTCATAGCAGAATACTTATGTCAAACATTCATACCAGAATACTCATATCGGAATTTTCATGACGGATTGTTTATACCAGAATACTCAGACCGGAATACTTATGTCAGATCATATACATATCCGAATATTTACCTTCCAATACTTATAACCGAATGCTTATGCCAGAACATTTACATCTAATGCTTATGTCGTAATATTCAAATCGATTATTCATACCGAGCGTTTATATCAGAATAGTCAAACCATAATATTTTTGTCTGAGTTACCAGACACTTATAGCGAGCTCGGAACATTAGCCAAAGGTTTCCAGTACTTTTCGTGCGGAAGTAAGGCAAACAGGACGATATACATAGGTCTCGGGGTTTGTGGGCCCACTTCGGGTCAACTGAGGTGACGTACCTTACTTACAAAATTTTACACTTCATGATGTCATTCATAATAGTTCTAAGACAATCGGGTTCCATTTGTTCAAGTTCTAGGCGTTTAAACAAATTTTCAAACCATTAGCAGCATAAATGATTCAATTCTATTGAAAGAAAAAGGGCAATTTTTGGACATGAATTCCGAGGAGTGGAGTTGTCCTCGAGGTCCAATTTCAAGCCTAGTATATCTAGGACATGCCAGAGAAAGAAAGGGTAAGCCTTACATACCTTAGTTGCGCCTTACGCTCGTCCAATCTCAAATCCCGTTTCGTCCAAAAAACCGCAAATGGTCACATTTACCAATTACTATTCATGAGACTTATAATTTTCAACCTTAACCAATATTGTTCTACAAAAATTTGGGCAGCATCTCCCCTATACCTATAGCATCCCCGAGACTTAGCTCGGCCAAATATATCAACAACAACAACCCACAATCCAACAACACCAACAGTTATCATAAAACGTACTATAACGTAAATAGTCTTCTTTACTACATAACTCAACAACTTTCATTCCAACTTCACATTTCCAAACTAATCCCAATGTTTTCACATTCATTACTAATCAAGATCACTCCAATACAATTCTAAATCATTTCATATCATTTCCACAAGATATTCACAAGATATAAAAAATATGCAAACTTTTCACCAAAACCATAATCCATCCAAAACTTCTAATCTTCAACATACATATTCATAACATATTTCCGTCTTCCAATTTCATCAACCATAATCATAATTTACATTTAAACAATTTCATTTCCATAATATCACAAAATCATTCTAAAGTGACATAATCTTCTACATTCCAATTCAATACCAACTTGATTCATCAAACCTTTATCTACATCACAAACACCACAACAACACAACTAGCAAACTAAATGGAATTTAATCCATCTCCTCCTCCTACCATGCAATACACGGCCAACACACACACATCCACAACACACAAAGTTTCCATACTTTTCATTCATTTCTACATACTATAACATTTATAATCCTCCATAACACAATAAGAACATGAAATTCTTACCTTTTTCCCAAAACTTCCACTTGCCACTAAAGTTGTTTCCTTGCCAAAACAATTATACCATGTTGAAGAGAGTCTTGCACTTAGTAGAAATACATGAAGAACATAATTTTTAGACCAAGGATTGAAGACTTGGAATTTCTTTCTTTCTTCCTCTTCTTTCTTTTCTCTTTATGGCCGAACATGGCCTTTCCTTTTCTTTCTCTTTTCTTTTTTTTTTTTGTTCATCCTTTGTCTTAAATTAAAAGGCCACTTATATATACATATATATGATTTCCCCATCATGTGAGAGGCACATGCCTCTCTAGAATTTTCTTGAAATTGTTAAGAAAAAAGATGACTTTATTTATTTTCTTTTTTCCTTTTTTTTTTTTTTGGTCATCTTTCTCTCTCGTTTGACACATGGCCAATATGGCCTTTTTGGAGCTTTCATGAAACTTGGGTGAAATTCCCATTTTGCCCCTCGACTTTTCTCAATATTACCATTTTGTCCCTAACCTTCCGCATTATTTCCACGGCCCATTTTGCGAATTTCTCTTCTTGCCCTTAACCTTTCACAATATTTCAGTACTTATAATAATCATAAATAATATTCACGACAGCTCGTACATTAAAATAATTCTTGAAAATGACCCTGTCCTTATCTTGCCATGACTTTCTCGAATTATCCGAATACATGAAATACGGGATATAACATATACGCACTGATTGATCCAGGTTCTACTTTATCATATGTTACTCCATTTGTTGATGGTAAGTTTGGGATAGAGCCTGACTTGATTGAGCCGTTTAAGGTGTTGATGCTGGTTGGTGATCCAGTTATAGCTAGGCGAGTATATCGAGGCTGTATTTTCATAGTTTGTAACCGCCATACCCTAGCAGATTTGATTCAGTTAGACATAATTGAATTCGGTGTTATTATAGGCATGGATTAGTTGGCTTCCTGTTATGCTAATGTCGATTGCAGAACAAAGGTAGTTCGATTCCAGTTCCTCGGCGAGCCAGTCCTAGAGTGGAAGGCCAATGCTGCTTCGCCAAGGGGTAGGTTTATTTCCTACCTTCAGGCAAGGAAGATGATCAGAAATGGGTACATTTATCACTTAGTTCGGGTCCAGAATATGCAAGCAGAATCAACGACCCTCCAATATCTATCGAAATGGGAGATTAATTTTACTATTGATCTATTGCCAGATACTCAGCCAATATCTATTCCTCCTTATAGAATGGCACCTGTGGAGTTGAAAGAATTAAAAGAGCTGTTGAAGGATCTTCTTGAGAAGGGCTTTATTAGGCCAATACATCGCGTGGGGAGTGCCGGTGTTATTTGTAAGAAAGAAGGATGGCTGTTTGCAAATGTGTATTGATTATCGGCAAGTTAATAAAGTGACTGTAAAGAATAAGTATCCACTTCCGAGGATTGATGGTTTATTTGACCATTTGCAAGGCGCCAAATATTTCTCGAAGATAGACTTTAGGTCAGGATATCATCAGGTTATAGTGAAGGAGGAAGATATTCTGAAGACGGCATTCAGGACTAGATATGGGCACTATGAGCTTCGTGTTACGTCATTCGGGTTAACTAATGCTCTAGCTGTATTCATGGACTTGATAAATCGTGTATTCAGACCCTTTCAAGATATGTTCAGGATCATGTTTATAGATGATATTCTGGTTTATTCACCGTCAGCGGCTGACCATGCAGATCATCTACGTGCAGTGCTTAGATGCAAAGTTTTCCAAATGTGAGTTCTAGTTGAACCCTGTGGCTTTTCTTGGTCACATTATCTTGGATGAAGGCATTAGTGTGGATACTCAAAAGATTGAAGTTGTGAAGAGTTGGCCAAGGCCCACGACACCAACAGAGATACATAACTTCTTGGGCCTAGCAAGATATTATAGAAGGTTTGTGGAAGGATTTTCTTCTCTTTTAGCCCCATTGACCAAGTTGACTCAGAAGTCAACTAAGTTCCAGTGGACGGATCCATGTGAGCGGAGTTTTCAGATATTGAAGGATAAGTTGACCTCAGCACCCGTCTTGACCCTTCCAGAAGGAACAAATGGCTATGTCATATACTGTGATGCTTGTGTCTTGGTTTGGGCTGTGTATTAATGCAGCATGGCAAGGTTGTCGCTTATGCTTCTAGACAGCTGAAGCAGCACGAGAAGAATTATCCAACCCATGATCTTGCGTTAGCTGCGGTAATTTATTCCTTGAAAACATGGAGGCACTATTTATACGGCACCCATGTTGATATCTATACTGATCATAACTGTTACATCTCGTGTTTTTATGCATTGGAAAGCGTGTGAGTTAAATGACATTAGTAACAAAAACGAGGTTATCCCCCAAGCTTATAGGTGGTTAGAGTGATGGCTCAGATGTATCACAAGGATTAGAAGTTAAATAAATTGAAAAAAATAAGTTTAGTCGAGGTTCGAAATTTATTTGAATGAAATACGGTCCAAGCTCTAATATCCCGTATTTTGGGCTAGGAAATTGAACCGTCCAACATGAGAAAATTTTTCCGAGCCCGGAGAATTTGGTCATATTCAAGCATGAAAATCAAGAACTCGGTGTATACAAGGAATGAAGTCCCGAAATGATTTAAGACGAAAAAGTGTGACGACAATGATTGAAAATAATATTTTATGTGTGGCAAATGAGGCTATGGACTAGTGTTATATCACATGGTCATGGTAATGGGTATATGGAGTATGTTAAAGGTGATCAATATTTAAAGTAAATGATGATCAAGAAATTAATTATGTGGACAATTGGTTAAATGAGGAATTGTAGTAGGAGACAAGAAATTAAATAAAATCTTTGTGGATAAATAATATTTTCCATGTAAATGATGGGGAGTGGGCAGCAAGTGGGCGGTCGTCATGGTCATTAGGTGATGTGGCAATGTGTCAGGATTGTAAATTTTGTGTGTGACAAATGGAAACACGTGTAGAACGCAAGGTGTACAACAATTCTTATCCCGTATAACTAAGAAGTCATTGTATAACATTTTTGGGGATCTTTATCAATGTTCAACAAAATGCATTGTATAACATTATGGGGCAGCAACATAGCTCCTTTTTTTCAACCAGCAGCAACGTCTTCCTCTTCTACCAACAGGAAATGTATACTCTCTCTCACGAAGAAACATAGCGGTTGTTGCTCTCTATTTCGATCTCGTTGTTTCGTTTGTCGCGTGGTTGAATTCGGGCTTTCTTCAAAATGAAGTAAGGAGGAAGAATAATAGTTCTTGGCATATAAGGTAAGAATTTTCCTATTCTTGATATATTTAAATTCATCTAGGCATAGTTAAATTATGAAATGAGAACTACAGAATTAATGGTAGAAATCGGGTAAGTTATTGTTGTTATTGTGTGGGATGATTTGAGGAATATTTTTGGGTTGTGTTGTGGCTGGAAATTTTTTGAGTAACTTAAGTATATTGTTGTTGTTGTCATTGATATGTATTTTGAAGGAAAGAAAAATTGGAGAAGTGTGCTTGATAATCGTATCCGGCCTTGTCGCGTGTCGTAGACTGTTTATGACTTGTTGCTGCTACATGGTATGTTGTTATTGATGTATATATTTACTTGACTGTTCTAGTTATTGTTGTTGATATATGGAGTTTGGGAAAATGAGAAGAACGGGGGAGATACTGCCCATTTTGTTTTACGATAAGTTAAATTTTCGTTATATGATTAATAGAATCGTTTGTATAATTAACAATAGTACCATTGTTGTTAGATATAGATCGTGAAGCAGATATGAGTTGAGTTCTTGAGCCATTGAGCTAAGACCAGGGTATGTTAAGGTTATCCTTTCTTTCATTTTGGAATGATCCATGATAGAACGAAACATAAACGAATGTTGCTCCACAATGATTCTACTCTTAGAATGTTAGAGAAGTTTACTCTTTGACATTCTTATGATTGAGCTTCCAAGCATATTGTTTCTTCAGTTCCTAAGTCCCAAAGGGGCATGTATGAGGTTTTACATTTCCATACTTTTCTTGATTGATTCCAAGTCCCGAAGGGGGCGTATGATTATGATGACTAGAGTGTTACTTCGAAGGGAGTTCCGAGTCTTATAAGTTTTTTCATGCATTATTCATATATATACACACACACACACACACACACACACACACACACACACACACACACACACATATATATATATATATATATATATATATATATATATATACATACACACACATATTTATATACTTATGCATCATGATTTTATGGGGAAGGGGAAGGGCTATGGCATTATATACGCAAACCACCTGATCAGTTGGTATATGATGATTATGATGCCCGAAAGGGCCTATATGATATGATGCTCGATGGGGCGAAGCTCGAAGGATCGAAAGGGTAAAGGTGCATAAACATATATGTATATGTTTTCAAAAGTACATTATGCATATTAATGGTCCTTAGCGACAGTCACCGGTATAGGTTGACTCCTACATTGTTCTTATCCTTGAGTCTTGATATGTTGTTTCATTTCTGCCTTACACACTCGGTACATTATTCGTACTGACGTCCCTTTGTTTGGGGCGCTGTGTTTCATGCCACACAGGTGTAGATAGATGAGTAGAGGACACTCACCATAGGATTTTCCCGGGCTATCAACTGGATTGGTGAACTCCATTTCTATTCGGAGTATTGCCGAGTCAGAGTACGTATGTTTATATACAGGGGTCATATGCATTATAGGTACGTCGGGGCCCTGTACCGACTTTTGTTATCGTATCTTGGTTCATGTTATAGACTTTGCAGATAGTGTCTTATTTATAGTGTGTCGAGATGTCGACAGTGTCAATAGCGGTCATATAGATCTGCATATTCATGTGTATTTTTCATGAAGAGTTTTACTGAGTTTACGATAAATTGATAGCAAGTATTAAATGAATGGTTTATAGGCTCACATAAGGACAATATAAAAGGAATGAATAGCATGGTGACGCTTGGTCAGGCAGGACATCGGATATCGGTCGCGACCCTCCGGTTTGGATCGTGACAAAAATGGTATCAGAGCAGTTCGTCCTAGGGGTTGTCTACAAAGTCGTGTCTAGTAGAGTCTTTTTGTGGGTGTGTTGCATGCCACATTTATAAACAGGAGGTTACAGGACATATAGGATGGTTACCTTTCTTTCTTATCCTATATCGTGCTATAGAACTAAGTTATAGGGTATGAAATCCCTGATTCTAACCCTGAATGTTCTTGTTGTTGGTGAGTAGTTGATTCCTTAGTCCTGAAGTGATTGGTAAGGATTGAAGTTCTTTGGCTTGAAAGGTATGCTCTCTATCTTGTTGAGCTTGTTTAGTAGATTTGAAGGTTGTTGTGGTTAAAAAGTAAAGAGAAACATGGTAACAAGACTATAAGTTGGATATGTTGAGTTGATAGATGTAGACTGTTTTTCAAAGGTGTTTCAAGTTGGTTTTATTTCCGTTCTGAAGAACGACTTCTACGGGAAAGATGGCTAGTGGTTCGAAGGGTTTAAAAATGAGTTAAATCCTAGGTTATGCTTTTATAGAGACAAGTTCCATTGGAAAATCGAGAAGTCGACAAAACAAGTAAGATGTTAAGATTCATATGGAAGAAAGGGGGTTATTACGACTAACAAAGGAAATGACAAATAGGAAGGGACATAGAATCGATTATAAGATAAAGTGTTGACTTAGAAACAGTTGAGAAAGGGAAGTGTGTAACAAGGTAAGCTAAAGAAACGACTATAGGTAAACAGTAAACATACAAAATATGTATGGCAAAGGGGAATAAGTTATGCTATTACGAGAAAAGGAGAGATTTGAGCAAGAAAGGAAAAGCTAACATCTACCCGGTATAGTGACTACTATATGTAGAAGATTAAGGGAAGTTATAAAGCAACATAAGTTAAGAGTTCCAAGATAAAGTCTTTGCCAAGGGTAAATATAACATGTTCATGGCTGGGGATTAAAATTACTTCGACACCAGTTGCATAATATAGGTGGCTGAAGACGAGATAGGTACAGAAAGGCGAGGTATGGCTCTGGAGTTCGTTGGACTATTTTGAGCATTTTCGCGAATCGTTATAGATGGGACTCAAGGTATATGTAATTTATTCTTGATGTGGTAAAGCTATAGGATAACACCTTTCAGAAAGAAGAGGAGAAAACCTGAGTACGGACCTATGGGTAAAAATAAGGGATTGCGAATTTTGACGGAAAAGTACTATGGATTTGTTTTGGGACAAGCTTTCTTATAGTAAGTTAAGATGGTAGGTTAAGCAAGCTATGGGATACAACAGTAAGAGATGTACGGCGGGATAAAGTGGAGCATGAAGGGTGACAACTTCAAGAGAAAATATTAACGAAACTCAGAAGGGGTTAATGGTATCGAGTAATGATTTAATGTCTATGTCTTAAGAAAGTTATTCAGTATACCAATCAGTATGAAGAGGAAAGGTAATAAGAATTAGAGTCTCTGAGGAAGGGATCACGGCAAGAAGCAACTACAATGAGTTAGAACAGGTCGACGCCAAGGAATGCCAAAGGCTATGACAAAAGGGTCGGTATGGATAGGAATTATGATTAAGGACGTAAATGAAATGTTCTTGGTATTGTGATACCATAAGATAAAACCTTTAAGGAAGGAAGTGAACCTAAGTACAAGCAGTATGCTACAGATTGTATGTTGAAGATAGATTATAGATGTATTTTGAGGCAAGATCTATTGTGAGAAACTAAAAAGATAAGTTAAACAGGATCTGAAGGCAGTGATAGGAAAGATATAACGGGAAGAACTATAGTGTGGTTTAACAAGTAAGCAAAATTTAACGGACAGAGCCGAAGGAGTAAAAAGGTCAAGCATGACTTCATAAGGTAGCATTAGCATATGGAGGACCAAGAGTAAACCAGTAGGAAGTGTGACCTAGAATTTAGGAATGGATTATGAACTCCTCGGATAAGGATACAAATGATAAGACATGATTATCTCATGAGACTGGACTGAGGTAAATACACGAGAAGAAAGTGTATCAAACAGTATAAGGAATTAGATGTTTATGATATGGTAAGGATTGTATAGTGATCAAGGCAAGTAAGTATAAAGGAATGTTAACGAAGGAACTGAAGTGCGACAATGACAAAGAATCGTGGGCAGAAAGGGGCTAATAAGTAAACTACATGAACATAGGAATTCTATGGAAGTTATGTGGAAATAACTAAGTGAGCGAAATTTTGGCTTAGGACAAACGACACGATAGATAGTGAGGTAAGCTATTAAATGTTATAAATGTCGCGATAGAATGACCATCTTTGAAGGTACAAAAAAGAGTGCAAGTCCTAGCAAGTAAGTTAAATCAGGACTACTTTTTAAGTCAGAAATTGCATCAAAACACGGCTACCAGGAATTCATTGTAAGGAGATGATTACGTAAGGATAAAAGAGACGATAAGATGTGAGAAAGCATATTGATACGCAATGAAGAAAAGACCCTTATACGCCGTAAGCAACAACAACATATGAAGGTTATCACGTGTATTATAAGAAATAAAGAGTGTGGAGGGGATAATTAGGAAAGCCGAGTAGGATATATGACATTAGAGTATCCGCACTTGTCTTCACTCTCTGAATGGAATCAAATCAGGAAGGGAAGCAAATCAGGATATCACTATTCCTAAATACATCAGATGTAAGTAGTAGTGCCAATTGATCGTTCGAGGCCCTGTTATAATTGTTTGATGTGGCCCTGTATGGCAAAGTATTGTTGGCTTGATACAGGATGAGTGGATAGTACCATAGTTATGAGCAAGGCTTTTTTGACGTCTTTGTGAGTTCTAAAGGGGAAGGGTGTTACATCCGGTGTTTTCATGCATTGGAAAGCGTGCGAGTTAAATGACATTAGTAATAGAAACGAGGTTATCCCCAAGCTTATAGGTGGTTAGAGTGATGGTACAGATGTATCGTAAGGATTAGAAGTTAAATAAATTGAAGAAAATAAGTTTCATCTAGGTTCGAAATTTATTTGAATGAAATCCGGTCAAAGCTATAATATCCCGTATTTTGGGCCAGGAAATTGAATCGTCCAACATGAGAAAATTTTGCTGAGCCTGGAGAATTTGGTCATATTCAAGCATGATAACTAAGAACTCGGTGTATACAAGGAATGAAGTCCTGAAATGATTTAAGATGAAAAAGTGTGATGAAAATGATTGAAAATAATATTTTATGTGTGGCAAATGAGGCAATGGACTAGTGTTATATCAAATGGTCATGGTAATGGGTATATGGATTATGTTAAAGGTGATCAATATTTAAGTAAATCATGATCAATAAATTAATTCTGTGGGCAATTTGTTAAATGAGGAATTGTAGTAGGAGACAAGAAATTAAATAAAATATTTGTGGATAAATTATATTTTCCATGTAAATGATGGGGAGGGGGCAGCAAGTGGGTGGTCCTCATGGTCATTAGGTGATGTGGCAATATGTCATGATTGTAAATTGTGTGTGTGACAAATGGAAACACGTGTCGAACACAAGGTGTAAAACAATTCTTATCCTATATGACTAAGAAGTCATTCTATAACATTTTTGGGGATCTTTATCTATGTTCAACAAAATGCTTTGTATAACATTATGGAGCAGCAACATAGCTCCTTTTTTTCAACCACCAGCAACGTCTTCCTCTTCTACCAACAGGAAATGTATATTCCCTCTCACGAAGAAGCATAGCGGTTGTTGCTCTCTATTTTGATCTCGTTGTTTCGTTTGTCGCGTGGTTGAATTCAGGCGTTCTTCAAAGTGAAGTAAGGAGGAAGAAGAATAGTTCTTGGCATATAAGGTAAGAATTCTCCTGTTCTTGATATATTTAAATTCATCCAGGTCATAATTAAATTGTGAAATGAGAACTACGCAATTAATGGCAGAAATCGGGTAAGTTATTATTGTTTTTGTGTGGGCTGATTTGAGGTATATTTTTGGGTTGTGTTGTAGCTGGAAATTGTTGGAGTAACTTAAGTATATTGTAGTTGTTGTTATTGATATGTATTTTGAAGGAAAGAAAAATTGGAGAAGTGTGTTTGATAATTGTGTATGGGCTTGTCGCTTGTCGTGAAATGTTTATGACTTGTTACTGCTACTTGGTATCTTGTTATTGATGTATATATTTACTGGATCGTTCTGGTTGTTGTTGTAGATATATGGATTTTGGGAAAATGAGAAGAATGGGGGAGATGCTGACCATTTTTTTTTAGGATAAGTTAAATTTTCGTTATACGATTAAGAGAATCGTTTGTATAATTAACGATAGTATCATTGTTGTTAGATATAGATCGTGGAGTAGATACGAGTTTAGTTCTTGAGCCATTGAGCTAAGACTATGTCACGACCAGGCTAGGGGCCATGACGGGTACCCGGAGCTGACTACAGAGCACCACTCATTCTACTCGTCATCATACTTATCCTGCATTCATTTATTACTCTCACACTGCTAGTTATAGGGAAAACCATTTTTCACTTTCAAGCATATCTACATTTATATTCATAAGCCCTTCGGTTATCAAAACAATATACATAGACAATGTGGAAATCATGAAACCATACTACCCACACATACGTATCTACGAGCCTTTACTAGAGTACTAGACATAAGGACGGGACAGGACCCCGTCGTGCCCAAAACATATGTACACAGAATAATATAACCATAAGTTGCACCTCCGAAATAGTGGAGTGCTCCTGTGAAATCATTGATAAGCTCCTATGGATCTGCACCGTCTCCCTGTCTACCTGTGGGCATGAACACAGAGTCTAAAGAGAGAAAAGGACGTCAGTACGCGCATTGTACTGAGTATGTAAGGCATAAACAATAATAACATATCAATGAAATAAGGAGATATGAAGTGAAGAACAACTTGTAACTGACTGTCACTTAAGACTGATTAATGCATGCTAACTTACTTCATAACCATCATCGTATCATGTATGTATATATATAAACTGCCCGACCATATAGGTACGGTGTGATAATCATTAGCCCGCGTCTAGGCCTCCCGCGTCCGGGGTAAACATCTCATGCCGCCCACTAGTGGTGTCTGCCCATGCCATATAGACATGGTGTATACGCTGCCCGCCTTAGCAGTGTCTGCCCGGCCATATAGGTGCGGTATAATATCATCATCATATAATTATCATGAATCATGCATAGAAACTCAACACAAACTGTGAATCTATCAGGGTGACGTACGGTCGTGAACCCCCGATCCCATTATGGAGTAGTCATAAGAATTCTGCCTCACCTTGAAGGAATTAACATGATAAGGTGAGTGTAACAACAATAAGCCACATCAAAGGGGTCATGTAAGGATCATTAGCTTTATAGCAATATCATATCATGAACTTTAGGATCTTTAAACTTAGGCTCATCATCATCATTATCGTATTCAAAATGTTTCTCTTATCTTTATCTCATATGAAGCTATTTATCAATATTGACTCTTAGTTTTCAGGATGTAAGAAATTCATGAAGAGATAGGGAAGATCATGTCATAAGAATCATGCCTTAGAAAAAAGGGACTAGCCTCACATACCTTTTCGTTTGGCTACTTTATCACTTGAACGTTTCCCTCCAATTTTCACGTTTCTACCTTCAAGAGAGTTCGTACTAATATTAGATAATCGATAACATGAGCATGCTTGAACTAAAGCTAGAGAAAATTGGGCAGCATCTCCTTTGTTTCTACTACTTTCTCCATATCATATAACAACTCCCAATCATCAATAATAACATTCATAATATCATAATCAATAACTTTTGTCAAGTTCGTCATTATCCAACTCCCACAATTTCCTCTCAAGGTCATCCATAACCATGATCATAATACGACATTACATCAATCCTCCTATAATGTTTCTCCCATGTTCCTAATATCATTCATAACATAACTATAATCACAACATACCAAGAATCATGATTCATATTAAGCTACTACTTAACAATGTCACTATTCTCATACTTACAACCTATTTTCTATTTCATTCCACAATCCAAGTCTTTCAACCCTCAATAGTTTAAATAGCATGGAAGAATCATAAAACTCACCTTTGATTGTGTAGGAGCAAGTTTTGGATAATAATATTTTTCTTGAAGAAAAACCCTAGCTTCAATCCAAAGAGTGTTCTTGACTCCAAGGAACCCTAGAGAGCTTCTTGCACTTGATTTCCTTGGTTTGATGAAGTTGATCCTTAATTTCTCTTGGATCCTTTAGATGAAGTATGAAGAGAGTTCTAGAGACTTCTTGAGGTGTGGAGAGAAAAATGAGAAATGAAATATGAACTTGGGGTCCTCTTATTTTTACTTAAAAATTAACTCGCCCGACACAACTATACGGACACACATACGGTCCGTATATGTGTGACCGTATAATGGTTCCATTGGAGGCTCCATTACGGGCGTGTTATACGGACCCGATATACGGGCCGTATAAAGGACCGTACAATCTACAATTCCCTGAAACTTGTCCTCGACGACTCGTTTGATCTCCAATCCTCAGGGAACCTTCTTAACACTTGTTTAACACTTCATTAACAATCTAAGGGGCGTATAACTCTTTTTTTTTAAGACATCATTAAGTTCAACATTAACTCGGTGTACTTGTAAATCCTTTTCCGAAACACAACGTATACCTCACCTTTCTTGACGAACTTCCTTCTTTTGCGCCAAATGTCTTTGAAATTTAATTAGAATCGCCAAGTAACCTTTCTTAATTGTAGGGACATCGCATATGCCTCACCCTACACTAGTCTAGCTATCATACGATGACATGAAATTTTTCTGAAGTGTAACATTCTTCCCCCCTTTAAAAACATTCGTCCTCGAATATTAAGTTCTCGGGAATTCTAAAAACATTTCGCCAGAGTTTCCCCTGTAATATGGCACTACCACCCTGCCACAACAGCCTACAATAGCAATGCCTCACAGGGCTACAACACAATAGCAATATATATTTATGGCCACACACGACCAAAAGCATGAAAAGAAGCATACATACCTTATAATGTTGATGTCTCATCTTGAATCTCTTCCGGGGTTTGAAACAAGTTTGGGTACTTAGACTTCATATTTTCTTCCGCTTTCCAAGTCATTTCTTCTCAGTTATTATTTCTCCATAAGACTTTGACTGAAGCTACCTCTTTATTTCTAAGTCTCCGTACTTGCCTATCTAGTATAGCAATGGGTACCTCTTCATAAGCCAACTTTTTTGTCACTTGAACATCATCCACTACCAAGACGATTCTAGTAGGATCTCTAACACATTTTCATGAGTATCGACACATGAAAACTAGCGGACTGCTTTCAGCCCCGAGGGTAAGTCCTCATAAGCTACTTGGCCTATCCTGCGGAACGATCTTATAAGGTCTAATGTATCAAGGACTTAGTTTTCCTTTCTTGCCAAATCTCATCACACCTCTTCATCGCGATACCTTTAAAACACCCAATCATCAACTTGGAATTCTAAGTTTCGCCGTTAGTTGTCCGCATAAGATTTCTGGCGACTTTGGGCTGTCAATAGTTGATCTCGGATAACCTTGACCTTTTCCGCTACTTGTTTAATCAATTCAGGGCCTATTAGCTGTACCTCTCCTACTTCAAACCATCCAATTGGGGATCGACACTTTCTTCCATATAGAGCTTCATACCTAGGCCATCTCGAGTACCGGAGTGATAGCTATTGTTGTATGCAAATTCAATAGAGAGGTAAGTGTCATCCCAACTACCACCATAAAATCTAACACACATGCCCGTAACATATCTTCCAAGGTCTCGAATTGTGCATTCGGCTCGCCCCACCGCTCAAGGGTGAAACGCCGTGCTAAGCTTTACCCGAGTACCCAAACCTTCTTGAAAGGACTTCCTGCACTTACGATGTAAACCGTGCCTCGATCCGTGATAATAGATATTGGGACACCATGAAGTCGCACAATATCTTTCAGATACAACCCTTGCATAATCTTCTCAATAATATGTGGTTTTGACTCGGAAGAAAATGAGCTTACCTTCGTAAGAGTCTGCCCACGATTACCCATATAGAATCATACTTTGTTTCAGAACGAGGTAACCCTACAACGAAGTCCATATTAATCACTTCCTATTTCCATGTTGGGATTTCACTTACTTGCAATAATCCTCCCGTTTTGATGTTCAATTTTCACTTGTTGGCAATTTGGACACGAGCACAAATTTCGCTATGTCTTTCTTCATTCCATTCCACCAATACATTAATTTAAGGTCATGGTACATTTTGTCGCTCCCGAGAATAGAATCAGAATAATGAGTTTCTTCTAGAATTAACAGTAGTTCCGCAAATTCGAAAACATACCCTTTCGGGATTCTAAGAACTCCCCAAAAAC